>NW_027070643.1:0-44879 GCF_002906115.3 Quercus suber | reverse complement strand
TGAGAAGTAGCATATATTAAGATCGAGTTTGTTGTGTGTGGTGTGGGTTCGAGCATTGGGATAAGGTTTAGTGGGGTCGTGGGGATATTATCTTTCTGGATTAATTAATAGAAAGTACAGTACATATCAACCTACAACCAAGTTTATGTTAAGGTTGTAGGTATACATGCAATTGCAAACATGTAAAACAACACTATAAAATAAAAAATAAAAAATAAAAAATAAAAAATCAATATTGTGATTCTATTTCGACTTGCTATAATTAACAGCTAATTTTTTTTTTTTTTTTTTTTGAGAAGAAATTAAGAGCTAACTTGATCATTCAGAATGTTGAGCAAAATATTATATCAAGTTGTTAACCTACACAATCGGTAGAACATTTTTACATTAAAGTATAATATGGCATATTTTATAAATGTATTAAGTATATGATACACACACAAATGAAGCTCTATATTCACATATTTGCTTAAAAATGCATTATTATATTTGAATTTATTTTGTTTAATAATTGAGCTTAAACCTGACTTGACCTTAACTTATTTACTAAATAAAAACAAATAAATAATTCCAATGAAACTTGAGCCAATTTATCAACAATTTAAACCATTTACAATCCTAGTTATACTCTTTTAAAAATTATGCCAACTTAACTACGGTCTTTTGTTGAATCAAAAAAAAAAACTACGGTCTTTTGTGGGTACCAAAAAGAAATTAGTCTTTTTTATATGTACGAATCTAGGACTATATTGAATTTAGCAATCCCATGAACAAATATCTCAACGACACCAAGTGAGACTGGCAGACGATAGTTACACGACTTTTAAATGAATGGCCATCCAACGTCATTAAGTCCAACGACTGAGTAATTGTGAGTAATGATATCTGGTCCACATATTATATGGCACACATTCATTCAAGTTGCAACCTGTCATGTGGCTTGATGTGACGCTAGCCATGCATTTCTCATTATGTTTGATTCTTATCCATCACTTTCTGTCACATATAATAGTTGTAAAAATTGTAATTCTTTTTATGTGCTAACGTGTGCAAACTGCGAAGAAGTAGATAGATCAGTTTATAATGGGTCAGTGGATCCCGTCCTAGGCATTTAACTCTATCTAAATATATATATATATATATATATATAATAAATAATAGTGAGCAAAAGAAAAAGCATTTCAATTTATTTTGGTATTGTGGTTTTTGATTTTCCCATTTCAAGTCCTCTCTCTCCCTCTTATATCTTTGGTGTGATTTTTATTAATAATATAGTTGGGGTTTACCGGGATTTACATAAAACCTGTTTATATCTCTTATACACGTATTTGTAGATATGTTAATCTAATATTCTTTCTTTTTCTTTTTCTTTTCTTTTTTTTACAAAATCTCATATTATAAATTAACATTTTCTAAAAAAGTAAATGTAGAAGGGATGGATCTCATTCTAATAAATTTGTTTTGTAACTTCCGATAAATTTGTAAACGCTAAAAACTTTAATTAAATTTCAAGTAAAACTATATTTTATATAACAAAATTTGGATCTAATTTGCTTGTGGTTGTGCCAAGTGACTGTTTTTTCTATGTGACAATAGATTAAATTTTCATTAATTATTAAAACAATTAATCTAGCCTATCAATTGTTTGGATAGTTTACTTTAGGAAACACTCTATCATCTAGTTCTAAAAATTTAGAAGACAACTCTGACTAAAATTTTATTACCAAAATTTTCAAGAAATTGACTTTAAAAAAAATTCCAATGAATTGAAAATAAAATGTAATATTTATTTTATGGCTAAAATACAAAATTCGCCCTCTAAGTTTCATTAGAATTCATTTCGTTCAGTCCTCTAACTTTACTTATAGATAGGCTAGATTAAGAAAGGTATGGAAACTCTAATTGCTCATCAATGTCGAATTAATTTTTCTATGGGTAAGAGTTATGTAGATGAGGTGCTATGTGATGTTGTTGAGATGGATGTATGTCATTTAATTTTGGGAAGGCCATGGCAGTATGATGTAGATGCTACTCATAAATGTAGGGACAACGTGTATATAGTCTTTAAGAATGGCAGGAAAATTGTCATTGGTCCTATCAAGAAGGGCAGTATACCCAAAGCTTCTAAAGTGGAGGGGGAGCCATTGCTTTATCTTGTTAACAATGAGGACGCATTTGACAAGGAAGCTAGGGAATCAAAATAGGTATTTGCAATTGTGGAGACCGATGGCGAGCCCAAAGCAATGCCTGAAATACCAGCAGCAATGCAACCATTACTTAAGAAGTTTAGGAAACTATTTTCAAATGAGCTGGTTGCAAGATTGCCACCAATGTGCGACATTCAACACCACATTAATTTGGTCCCTGGAGCCAACCTACCAAACTTCCCACATTACCGAATGAATCTGCAAGAGAACCAAATCTTGCAAGGTCAGGTGGATGAATTGCTCAATAAGGGACATATTAGAGAGAGCATGAGTCCATGTGCAGTACTTGCCCTATTGACACCCAAGAAGGATGGAAGCTGGTGCATGTGAGTGGATAGTCGAGCCATCAACAAGATTATAGTCAGGTATGAAAGTTCAAATAGGGTGTAACACACCTATGAACGTATAGACCCCCAAATATAAAATTACCAACACAAGCTTATAAACAAACAATATATGTGCAGAAAATGAAATATAAGCTATATCCAAATTGGTAACACACTCTAAACCTAGTGTGCTATCGCAGGCAACCAAAAATAAAACATATACTCCTAAAAATATATGTAGTAGTGTGAGTAAGGATCGTTCCCACAGAGAGTATCTAGCCTAATTTTATGCTACGTGAACAAGGATTGGGGGGGGGGGTTTGAGTATAATGAAAACAATTTTAAGAAAAACAACTAAGGAACAATTCAAATTAAAGTTTCGAAACCAATCAAGAGAACAAACCTTGGTCCAAGTCAACATCCACCATCGGAATTTTACAACTGATCATCGATGTAAGTATATATCAATTCACACTTTGAATATTCATCGTTGGAACTATTTTTCTATCTCTCCTTAGTTGCAAATAATTAGAAAATAAGCAATCTAATTAAAAAAAAAAAAAAAAAACCTCTTAGTATATGCTCCTCATTCCAATTATCTCACCCTCACAATACACGACCTTAGAAGACTGCAAATATATATATGTATTCCTTGTAATTGTCTTGCAATCTGGATATATTCACCCAGATTAAACATGGGAACAAAGTCTGCCTCGAGTATTGCTGTTCATGAAGTCCTTACCGAAGATAATTATCTGGATTGGTGTGTTCGGGTAAAAACCTATTTGCAAGCTCAAAATCTTTGGCATATTGTTGAATCACAAAAAAACCCTCCTCAATTTGAAATTAATAGACGTGCTTACAACGAGTGGAACAAGAAGAATGTTATGGCTTTACATGTGATCCAAATTTCTTGCGGGCCGAAAACATTTTCTACGATTAGGGGAGTTACTAAGGCTAGAATTGCTTGGAAAACTTTGGAAGAGATGTACAAACCTAAACTTACAAAATCAAGAAGAACAACTACTAAGAATTCATCAAGTAAAAGAAGGAAAAGGGGCAATAACGAGATCAGCTCGGCCCAAATTGATTCGGATTCTACGACAGAAGAGAACAACCCTGAATGTCTTGACTCACGAAGCTCGATTAACTCAGGTAACACTTTCTCCCTCTCACATGCTCAAACATCTAATGTCAATTAGCCTTTCCTTTGCTCCCTGTCTCACGTTTGCATTATATTATATTACAATAATTAATATATTTATGATAAGATAAACTCTATTATCAAAGTTTTAAAAAGTTCAAAAAAATATTATTCTAATTCAAATTTTACTACTAAAGTTTTAATATTTATTTAATATTATTTTAATATTTATTTAATATTATTTTAATAATGTATAATATTTTTCCCTCAATATTTACATATTAGATCACTTACATCATGCTTATATTATCCGGCTCAATATAAGTACTACCACTTATATGACAACTATATATGGCCATGGGATTTATTATAACTAAATTAAAATTATAAATATAGTTTGCTTTAAAAGAAAGTATATTATCAATTAAAAAAAAAAAAAATTGCATATTATACCATGAAAGTGTGAGATAATTTTGATTTTGCATCCTAAAATTTTAAATATTGGATTTGTACCCCTAACATTACAGATCATAATTAAAAACCCTTTCTGTCCATATCTTGATGAGCATTTGGTTAAAATTTTTATTTTGTATCTTCTTGCCTGAAAGTTTGTCTTCAAGATTATCAATGTATACTCTTTTTTAAATATTTAATACAAGTTCTACTTTTCATCTAAAAAAAAAAAAAAAAAGCTAGCTCATTTCAAAATAACGTAGTTTTAATGTAATCAAAACTATGTCATTTTGTCCACATCATTAAAAAAATTTATTTAAGTATTTTATTTATTTTCTCATCAATTTTTCAATGTTTTATTTTTTGGTGGTGTTGGATTCTTGGAAAGCCATTATTGCGTATGAATTTGAATATTTTTGTGAATTTATTCGTGGTTATTATTTGGATATTGAGAAAATACTGAGAATAAATTATATTAGTTTAGTTTATTTTTTAATTTTCTAGAGAAATGTTTTAAAATCGTAGTCTTTTTAAGTTATTTAATATTGATGTGATATAATGAATTGATATGGATCAATTATTACATGTGGTAAGCATTTGTGGAGTTTAATGAACAGCTCGTTAGCAAACTTGGGCGGAAGATTTTTTTTTTCTTTTTATATTTTTCAAATGATCCATAACGTTTGGGACTAAATTAAAATTTTGAATGTATGAAGAAAAATAAAAAATACCTGAAAGTTTTAAATGTATAATTTGTAATTTAGTCAAATTTAAAGTACTACACTAATTAAATTTAAATTATCAATATTTTTGAGATATTTAGAGGATTTTCATTATTTATTTTAAATTATTAGATTATATATTTTATATTTTATTTAAAAAATTGGACTATTTAATATTTCATTTTGAAAAACGTTTGGACTATGGCATGATATGATTGGATAAATTATTAGACGTATTTATCATATTACTTAAAGTAATATTGTTCCTTTATCATATAATTATATTATTAATTTTTTATATTATATATATATATATAATTGTATTAAGTCATGTATTTCAAAAGAATAGTATTAGTTATATTAAAAAATATGTAGCAAACAACAGGGAAAGCTAAGATCAAGAGAAAACAAGGAATAAAAAACGTAATATCTTTTACTGTAATCGTATTATAGGTATTTAAAAATTCATATAGCAGCCTTCATATATTCATATGTGAGGCTGACATATATTTGACTAAAGTAAGAAAATTGAAGATCATTAAAAAAAAAAAAAAGCAAAGAAAATTGAAACTTGAAATCATTTTGTAATAAAATTTGAAGGAGGCCAAATTATTTTAGGATAGTTAGTAATATACAGGATGAAATTATTCCATGTTTTGTAATATGTGGTTGTGGTTTTTTTATTTTATTTTATTTTTTTAAGAAAAAAAATAGAGAAAAACTTTATTTTGAGGACCAATAGACCTTAAGAAAAACTTCCTCAAAAAAAAAAAAAAAAAAAATATATATATATATATATATACCCTAAAAAAAAAGTTATTGTAGATTTATTTATTTATTTATTTTTTTCAAAGATCTCAATTATCTCTTAAAAAAAAGTGATTGTTTCAAGGGTATTTTTTTCAAAGGCCTTCCCTCTATATCCTCAAAATAATTGTTTTAATGGCTTTTCCTACTTTTTTTCAAGGGTTTTGACCCTTGAAAAAAGCCAACTTTCTTGTAGTATTAATTATATCATAGCATGCATATGCCTATCCTTCGGTTCAGGATTTTTACAAAAAAATTTGTAAAAATGCAGAGTAATATGAAAATAAATAAATCAAATAAACTTAGATACATGTATATATTGCAATTTTTTAAACTAAAATAAAAAATTGGTGATTGAAAGAATCATATTATATGTTAAGTTATTTATTTTATTATATTTCAATTTAGTAACTTATTTATGTTATCTTAATATAATTTTATAAGATGCTATAAAGAATCAACTAATTATGATTATTTACCTTTATGCACAACTTTTTAAAATTTAGTTTAATTTATATATAAGATAATATTTCAAAATTATGGTGCCTACTTGATGATGATGATGATTGTTCTTTATCATCAAATTATGACACTAATTGATTTTTAGTATAGGTAAGGATCGAATCACATATATCTTATTTAATAATAAGTAAATAATAACTAAAATAAAGGAGATTATTTTTCACATACTCATTCATCACTTAGCCAAAAAAGAAAGTATTTATTGTATGATATTATTTTAATTTAAAATAAATTTTTTATATTTAAAATCTAATATACATAGATACATATTATGTATGGTAATAAGATCTAATAATTTAGATCATATTTCTAAAAAAATCTTAAAAGATGAAAAATTCAAGATTATAGTAAAAATATAAATGAAAATATTGATGTTTAATATAAATAGTAAAATGTGGAACTAAAAAGATTGAATTTTTTCTGAGAGTCTAAGAAAATTGATTTAAATATTATTACTAGCGTATGTAATAACATACCTTAAGAAAACGAACAATTATAATGTTAACTAGTCACTAACTTCTGTGATGTACCAAATAGTTAACAATTGTTAAATATCTTTAATGCTAGAATTAGTTAAAAATTAATGAAAATCAATATTTATAATACAAAATAAAGACATACATATTTTTATAAGATAGCCATATTGTATTTTTTGTTTAAAGAAGAAACAAATGCATACTATTTATATTTCTATCATGTATTTAAAAAAAGTAATTAGGTAAAATGTAAATTTATTGTACGATTTACTCTTCAAACAGTACAAAAAATTTCAAACAGTACAAAAAATTTAAATAAACTACTGGAGATGCTCTAAGATAAGTAAAGTGAGCCTAAAGCTCACAAGCCTATACATATTAACATGAAGCATTAGGGAGCTTGAAGCAAATCAAATTGTAGTAAGGCACCGCTCGAGCAACAACTTTTATTAAGATCTCTTTTCTGCCTTTGGATAAAAGTTTTCTTTTATTTTCCAACCTTCCATTCTGTTTGCTACTCTCTCTCCTTCAATTGGGCAAAATTCACATGATTTAGGTAGCGAATTTACTACCGTGAGAAAAAAAGAAAAAAGAAAAAAAGACGGTAAAGCTAAGATAAAAGATAATACGGGAAAAAAAAGTTAATATTTCTGTTAAGCAAAGGGTGACAAATTTGTTTCTAACTTTTACATAAAAAAAGGGTGATAAATTTGGACATTAATGTAATTTTAAAAAACTAGAACGTTTATTTTTAAGGTAAAATTAAAAATAGAAAAATAGAAATTTTTTAAGCATTAAGAGTGTGCATAACTTCTTATTAAAAAAAAAAAAATCAAAATTCATATTATAAAAAAAATAAAGTTAATTTAGTGTGTATTCATATGCGTGTAAACGACTCTCAAAAAAAAAAAAAAAATGTGCGTGTAAACATTTGATTCTCTATTTGTAATCAAATAATGGAATGTTCATTTTATCTTTTAATAATAAAAAAAAAAAAGAAAAAAAAAAAAGAGAAATGTTCAGGAATTCTCTTTTCGGATTCTCAACGCTCAAGTAGCTTAAAAAGTTACCGGAACCATGCATCTTGTGATTGGCATGTGGTTATGAGAACGGTTTCATTTCATTCCATTATAGCATAAGAGAACAATAAATATTTGGCAGGGAAGGATATCCAAGGGAAAAATGCTCATTACGAGGAGTTATGCAAACATTTGAAAAGTGGTAAATCTGATGATTGGGACAAAATAAAGGAAATTTTGAAAAAGCACCCGGAAGTACTTGGTAAAAATATCACAGTTAAAAATAAGAAGGTACTTCATTTGGCTGTTTTTGCTGGACACGAGAATATAGTGCAGGAATTGGTGAAGCAAATGTCGGAAAATGATCTCGTTCTCGAAAAACGAGATCAATTTGGTTATACAGCCCTTGCTGAGACAACTTTGCATGGAAACTGCGAGATGGCAAAGTGCATGATTGACAAGAATCATAAATTGGTCAGGATTCCAAGTTATAAGAAACTTCTTCCAGTTGTTTTGGCTGTCTTCCACAAGCATATCAAATTAGCACGCTATCTCTATCGACGCACTCCGCTAAAAGATTTGCTGGCAGAAAATGGCCTCAACGGTGTCACACTTATGATCCAAGTTATGTACACACGCGACTTTGGTAAAAACTTAACATCTCTTAATATCCTTTAGCCGTTACTATTCCAAATCTTCAGACTAATTTTTTTTTTTTTTTACATGGTACAATACAATAGATATTGCTCTGGATTTAATAAGATGCAATCAAAATTTGGCTTTTGCTCTAGACAGAGAGGAGTGCTCTCCTTTGAGCGCATTGGCTTCTATGCCTCATGCATTCAAGAGAAGCAAACTCGTGTTTTGGAAACAATGGATCTACGAAAGTAAGTAGTACCACTCACTTTCTCACACTTTTATTTAAATTGTTCATATGGTGGATTTTAATTTTTAAAGATTATTTTTAACACCATCCTCTAATGGATTGCAATATCAACCCTTTTTCTCCTTCAAAATTAATGAGTATATTATACGTAAAGAGCCTTCTAGCTCAATTGGTTGACATTTTTTTTTTATCAGTGACGTCTTGAATTTAAAACCCCTTTCCTCAATTATTGAATTAAAAAAAAGAAAAGAAAAGAGATAGAGAGAGAGTAAACTAGATGGTAGTTTGTTATGGCATCAAAGCACAAGAAAATTATTGAGTAGTCAGCTTGCTGAGCTTTTATTTTGGACCAGTAATAATAAGCCAAGTCATCTCCTTTGACATAAGCTTAGGAAGCCATGTCATCTTATATGAAAGTTCACTTGGTGTGAAAACACTAATGAATGTTTGGACCCCCAATTTCAAAATTACCAACACAAGCTTATACACAACCAATATATGTGCGGAATGATGAATATAAGCTATATCCAAATTGGTAAAACACTCTAAACCAAAATTAATCACAAACACAACAACAATTAAAAGGTAAAGAGTAAGGGAAGAGAGATGCAAACACAAAAATAACATCGGCATGTGTTATCGAAAAGAAAACCGAAGAACTCGACGAAAATCTCTCTGCCGCTTTCCAAGCAGTAAAATGATCCACTAGAAAACTAGTTGGGATACATGAATAGTAATAGACTCTCTAAACCTAATTTACCTGATGCACTTAAGTCCTTCAAACTTTTTGCTCCAACAAGGTTAAGCCTAACTATGTCTTCTCTAACTTTCCGAATCCTGCAATAAGCCTATTGCATCTGCCATCCTTGGCATCTTCTAATGCTCCCCAAGCTCCAAAAACACTCTCAACACTTTAAATGGACGTGGGTAGTGTTTAGGTACAAATCTCTTCTTAATGGGTATAATAATGGGAGAGGGAAGGAGAAGAAACTACAAAGATTTCTTTCTAAGAATGAGTAGCTCTCTCTCTAATAAAGTGGGTGTGTTGTAGAAACCTCTCTTAGGGTTTTTCTCTCAATAGGTTCCTTACCATTTCTATGAGTAATGAGGGTATATATAGCATAAGTGATAGGCAAATAGGTCACACTTAAAAATCCTCTAACCAGTGAAATTCACGGGTCACTTGCAGGTTGACTGAGTTGCGAAAATAGCTAGCACAACTAGCACATGACTTTGCAACTTCCACAACTGGCACTTGACTCTTTAGCTTCTGGCATGTGCTCCTCATGTGACTTTTATCTGTTTTGATCAAATCTCCACCACTTAATACTAAACCCATTACAAATAAATCCCACAAAAATATAAGGAAATAAACTTATGCAATTGCAACACCTTTTGTCATGGAATAAGTCAACATTAATGTTATAAGAAAAACCATAACTTAACAATCTCCCCATTTGGTTATTCCATGACAAAACACCCTAAAACAGACTTTGGATTTAGACGTGAGTTTGGGAACAATGGCAAAACTCACTCACACCTAAATCTAGAAGCTGTAATGAACTTGGAACATATATACCTATAACCTGAAATACTTGCACAAAACACATTAGACGCTCAAGGTAAAGCAAGTAATAAAAGGGCAAGTATAATGTAAGAAGTAAATTGTGATCAAGTAAATATGATGTGAAACATATAAGCAACTTGATCATACACCAAAACAATCATATAGAAATTACTACAATGATCATATAGCAAAGCAAATGATTATTCGAACATGCATTCAATGAAGCACAATAGCATAAGGATGAATGCATGTCAAACACACAAACATGATGCAATGAGAACAACAAAGCATAGATACTAAACATAACTTAAAGCACCATAAAGCAAACAAGAAAAAAAACATAAAGAAAAACAAACAAAACAAAGTAAACAAAGTTTTCTTATTAACACAATGTCTTCATCCCTTTAGTATATGCATCTCTCGTATGGAATATCTCCCCCCTTACAAATGTGCACAAGAAATAGAATTTCTCCCCCTAAGAATGTACACAAGAGTCATATAAAAACGACAAAACTCTTCGGTATACTACTCTAGAGTATATTCTCCCTCTTTTTGACACAAATAGACAATGGATCAAGGAGAAATGAGGGTAAGAGAAGAAGGTATGAACAAGAATAATGATGCATGAGGGGTGCGAGATAAATGAGAATTGAAGCTCAAACAAAAGACAAAACAAAATGCTACAAAGTATAAGGTAAACATGACATGCTAGGATGAAGGAACAAGGTATAGGCCAATGCATGACAAGGGTAGCAAAGGTGTGTGCAAGAGGTAGCTATGTGCAATGTATGACCAAAGTATGGAAAATGCACATGTGGGGTAAGGTGTGTTAAATACACAATCAATGATCCAAACATGTTCCTAATAAGGAAACATGAAAAACCCCAAAGTTTGGTACTCATTAGAGTTCAAACAAGTGAGAAAATGCTTAAGAGGCATTTTATCAAACATCTAGCGTGCACACTATGAATAATAATGTAAAACAATGCATGAATATCATGAACACCACCCTTAATACATGTTCTTTTTGCCACAAGTGGCCAACATCCAAAGAAAATCATCAAAAGAAACCAATCCCGTACAAAAATTAAGTTTTCTCAACTCCTATGATGAAAACCCAACCAAGAGCACAAAAATTCTCCAAAATATAATCTAAGGATCAAAATGAATGAAAATAGTTTAGAAATACCTTAGAGATGTTAATGGAATAAAAAAACCATTCAAATTGGTTGGGTTTTGATGTTAAAATATTGAAAGATGGGTTTTAGAGAGGATGGGAGAGGTTTAAAACAGGTTTCGAATGAAAAGCATTTTAAAAACTGATTATGGGCATTTTGGCTACTGGTCGAGTCGTGAGTGAGTCGCTAATGAGTCGCTAGAGCCTCTGGATGAACTCATGACTTACTCGTGAGTCGCCGAAACGAGTAGCCAAAACTTGTGACTTACTCGCGAGTCGCCAAATGAGTAGCCAAAACTCGCTACTCGCGAATGAGTGACCAAACGAGTAGCCAAAAATTTTGACACATGTTTTTCAACACAAAACATGCTTAACACTATGAAAAACAAAGTAAGCACAAAACATGAACACAAAGAGTGATAAAAATCACTTCCAAATACATATAAAATGATCAAAATCTTTTTAGTTTGATCAAACATGTAGCTAAGCACACATACAACACATTTAATCAAGTACAATTGAACAAATGAATAAGACATTCATTGAACATTAGACATGTGTGTTGTGTGTGTATCAAATGTGGAAAGTCCTTAGTCTAGAGTGAAGATTCAATGACCAATTCAATCAAGTCATACACAATTAGTACTAAGTCAAGTGGCATATCTCAATTATAGAAATGAATATATATGACCTTCCATAAGAAAATGATTACATATCTTTGAAGCTTTTCATTTGACTTCTTACAATTCATTACATCATTTTGAGATTAATGCTTGAAATTTTTGATATTTAAATTTGATGAACAAGCCTTAGCTTTCCCTTTTTCCTAGTCAAATACTAATATGTACGACGCTTTTTTAGCTCATTATCTCTTTTCGAGATTTGACATTGATTGAGCTCTTTAAAAAAATGAGTGGGAAGAGATATAGACATAAGTCTATACATGTATCAAAACTAACATGACTATTGACTAATCATTCATGACAAGTTTGAAGATCGATTTACAACAATCACACATAGATGTCAAGATTTTTCCCACAGAGATAGATATGCATACATAACAAGCTAAGCTTATAAATGCACTAAGCCATTTGTACGAAAGTATTAGGCTAAACACACATGTGATATGTGCTCAAACATATATGATCAAACTTTTTGAATTTTTGAATTTTTATGTGGTTTTGGATTTTTTACTCACACAAAACTAAAACATAAAAGTAAGATCAAAACAAAAACAATGCATATAAAGAAATGCAAAATGCATAAAATGCATGAAGATATGACAATCAATACATGAAGGGTCCTACAAAGATTGAAAGAATTAGATCAAGGACCAAAAAAGCAAAAGCTCAACCATAGGAACCTTTCCTCATCCAAACAGAGAAGTTGTTTGGGATGAGTGTCTCATGAGAAGAGAGATGAGGGTTGGAAGAACGAGAACCAGAGATACACATAGACAATGAGTTAAGAGCATTAAACACTTTTTTTAACAACATGCTATTTTCACTTAAATCTGGTTTACCCTTTTTAGTACAACTTCCAAGAAGCTCAAGTTTCTCTTTTCTTTTGATTCTTTTAAGAGCATGAAACTTAGAGTAATGAGGTCTTAGATGACCAAAAGTACTATAATGGTGACAAACAATGTGTTTAAGTCCACTAGGCTTTTTGGGAAGGGGTCTAGTAACATGGTTTTGTTCTCTCTTTAACTTATGACATTGAGGTCTTATATGACTAATCACACCACAATGGTGACAAGTTGGAACAAACTTAGATTCATCCAAAACCTTAGGTTGAGACCTAAATGAAGGCTTTGACTTAAGAGCCTTTCTCACCACAATTTGATTTCTTTTATGTGGAAGAATGTACACCGATTTGTCATTTGAGATATAACACACAATAGGCACAAAATTGGGTACCACAACATGATTGTCACAAATATTTTCATTATTTTTAGCAATAGGTTCAGCAATCAAACACTTGACATGCATCTTAAGAGATTCATTTTCACTTTTTAGCTCATCAACAAGTTTGTTAAACAAAACAAGTTTAGCATCCAAATCCATATTTAAACATTCAAACTCTTTTAGCTTTTTAAGAGAATTTTCAGTAAGTTTCTTATATTTCTCAACCAATTTGTTGATTTATTGAGCTTAGCATCAAATCATCATCTCACAAATGAACTTGCTCACATTTTTATGAAACTTCTTAGCTTCTTTCTTTTAGAGTTTGATGTTTACAATATCAACAACACCTAATGATTCAAGTAACATGTTATCACAATTATGATAAATACTCATAAAGGCATTTTCACAAACACATGGCATGTTACATTTATCAACAACTAAAACATGCATAGAGGCATAGAAAGCACTATCCATGGCAAATAACATTTAATGTTCAAAATGGGTATAATCCACTTTTGAACGTTTAGACCCCAAAATACAAAATATCAATTCAAGCTTATAATCAAACAATTAATGTGCGGAACATGAACATAAGCCAAATACATAATTGATAAATAATCTAAGTCAAATATAAACACATCCATAGCAGTAAATATAAGGCAAAGATAAAGGGATGGAAGATGCAAACACACGGATAACACACGATGTGTTATCGAAGAGGAAACCGAAGCCCTCGGTGTAAAACCTCTCCGCCGCCCTCCAAGCGGTAAATAATCCATTAAGAATGTAGTTGGGATATATGAACAGCAGAAAACCCTCCAAGCCTAATCTACCCAAGTACCTAAGCCCTCCGAACTTCTTGCTCTAACGAGGTTGCGCCGAACCTATTTCTTCTTTAGCTTCCTGGATTCCGCTACTAGACTATAGCATCAACCAATGTGAATTGGTTCCTTCCTAACTGCTTCCCAACAGTACCAAATAAACCTTCTCACAAATGTAGGTGTGGTGAGAAAATGATTTGGTCAAAAGCCTCTCAAGGGTATGACAATGGAGAGGGAGAGAGTAGAGGAATTTGAAGAGTCTCTAAGATAAATATTGTGGATGAATCAATCTTATATTTCTCTAGGGTTTCTCTCATAAAATTCTCTCTGGAAGCTCTACTCATTTAGTGGGTATAAGGGTGTATATATAGTGAGGTGAGAAAGGAATATGAAGAGTCAGTTTTTCCCAAACAGGGTTGATTAGCGGCTTGGCCTCGTGACTGGTCTGAGTCGCGAGTTCAAGCCGCGAGATAATGGCCTAGCCAGCCTGGGACTTTTGTCCTGTAGTGCGACAGCTGGTGCGACCCTTCAGCTCCCTGTGTGCTTCTCACCTGCTTGCAGTTGGTGGCTTGCTAGTCGCGAGTCCTAGCCATGAAACTCTGCCTTCTTGCACATACTTGAGCTTTTCTTCACATCTTCTCACACACTACCCTTACATGAATCCCACCTAAATACAGGATTACTAAGTGCTTAAATTACAAGAAAATTGGCACGGAATAAAGCCAACAAGATGATTGATTAAACTCAACCTTACAATCTCCCCCTTTGACTATTCCATGACAAAACCCTACAACAGACTCTAGACTTAACGCGTGAGTTGGGAACAGTTGAACAAAACTCACTCGCACCTAACTCTAGATTTTGAAACGCTCTTGAAACATATGAACAAGTATCTCCTGAAACATAACAATGTAGCAATATCATTGTATGTAGAAAGACTTGAAATGCATATGGAGCAATAAAGGAATGATCAAGCAAGAATGGATTAAAGCAGAAAGTAGTAAACCATGGCTTGACCAAAACAGGTAATCACTATGCAAAAGTGATCACAATGCTCATTCACACAAGGAATGAACATCCGGACATGCAAGTTGATAAGCTTATATGCAAAGTATCATTTGCATGTCCAACACTCAACCAATGCACACACACATATATGCATCTAGGAACAATCCTACAATGGCACAAGAGTGTTGTACTAGAAGAGAAATGCAAGGCATTTATCATCAAGTACTAAAAGCCACAAAACAAGGTTATTAAGCAACAAGGCTGCAAAACAAAAATATTGCATTGCATGGTACAAACCATTAAAGCTTACAAATTGCATAAGTGCGTGGAAGCAAACCCTTAAAGCTTACATAAGCAACATGGGTACAAAATAAACATGCCAAAACACAATAAAACTCTATACTAATGAACATCAACAATGTATAAATAAACCACCAAAGTTTCAAAACCCATCTAAGAGTTATGAGATATAGCCAAACAAAGCCTAAAAACCTAGTGTATCAAACCCATAATAACAACAGTTAACCAAAACATAGTATCAAAACTATAAAGAAAACAGCATATAATAATGAAACTCCCCCTCAAGTGCTAACCCAAAAATTCTTCCCCTTTTTGACTGGAATGGCCAAAGGGTCACTGCTCCTTGTCAGTGTAGATGCTGTCAAATTTTGCTGAGAGTACATCAAGCTGATCTTGCATTGCTGTCATCCTTTCAGTATGCTGATTTTGAATCTTTCTGAGTCCATCAAGCCTTTCTAGGATGATCTGAAATGCATCAGGAGGTACAGCTGATGAAGTGGAAGCCCTGCTCCTCTTGACTCTGCTTCTGGATGTGGAAGATGGTCCTGCAGCCTCTGCTTCAGTTTCCATAGGACCACTTTCTCCATGGTCACCCTCCTCTTCATCACCTGGAAGACGACTTTGTATCCTTGTGATGGTGAATTTGTTTATTGCAGACAATGGAGTCATGGGACTGATGTCTTGAGGGATTGCAACACTCTTTGTTCTGAAAATCGTCATAAGAAGGCTAGGAAAGATCAATTTTGGCCTAGAGGAGGTTTTAGTCTCATCCACAATGGTGTCAAATATGTGAGATCTGATGTTAATAATAGTTTTCTCCTTGAGCTCCATAAGGAAGATCGCTCTAGCATTAGTAAGAGTAGTCATCTTCCTTATAGGATACAAATTGAAAATCATGATGGTGGTTAGACACCTCAATTCAGCAGGAAAGGCATTAGTATTGAGACATCTCCCTTCTTTAATCCCACAAATCTGAGTCTGGACAGTGTCCAAAGATAGCATCCTGTCTTTATAGTTAGTGAACTCATAATCCTTTAAACCCTCAAGCCTTAGAACCTCATTAATGACATGAGCATCTATGGTGAACTCATGACCTCTTACCCAACAGTTCAGTTCATCCTCCTTTACAACCACATTTGCATAGAACTCCCGTATTAAGGGCTCATAGACTGCAGGTAGATCACTCAACAACTTCTCCCATCCTCTGCCTTCAAAGCACTCTGGAATGAAGGTGTCCTTCAAGTCATTTAAGTCCACAAACCTCTCCTGGATAATGGTACCCTTCATGAAGGAATCTCTGTATCTCTTAAAGTGTTGAACAGACCTAAATATGTTGTGGTCCATTTTTAGCCTTTTGTCTGCCTTCTTGGCAGGAGTCTTCTTCTTTGAAGGTGTGGGAGGCATCTGTAAACAAGCAGAAGAGGCCACAACAAGAGCAAACACCATATGTGGAAATACTCATTGGTTAGTAACAACGTAGTTACAAAGGGAATAACAAAGTGTCAGACAACATACAGAACAAGCATCTTTGAGAAACAAAAATAACTCAAATTATAGCCCAGTAACTAAACATGTATAGTGTAAACCACATTCTGACACAAAGAGTATATGTCAATCAGACATAACTTAATGAATATGAAATGAGCAAGTAAAACCCAAGGCCTAGCCATACACATGATATGGTAACACACAATCACATCAATATTGGACAACCAAATCAAACACACAAGCATTCTGCAATACCCAAATTTTATATAGAGTAAATCACATAAAAACTAAAAACCCATAAACTCAAGGGGTATGACACCTAACTAATGACAAGGCTCAGAATAAGAATATTAAATCATGATAACCAATAAATTTATCAACAAAAGAAATCAAGCCTAATCAATCAAACCCAACATTTTAAGCAAAACCCATGTTCGAACTCAACATTTTGTAGAACACAATAGCAACAACACATTCTCAGGTTCAAGAAAATAACACTCAAAAACATGAAATATGAAATGAGGAAAAGAAAACCCATACCTTTTTCTTGAAGATTTGAGAAGAGAATGATGCAAAAATGGAGGTTTTGCAAGAGTGAACACGGTGATTTTCAGAGAGAGAAATGGGGAAGACAATGAACAGTCTCAAAGTATGAGGGAAAACTGAAAAGTTTTTGAAAAACTGACTTTAAAACGCAAAACACGCATTTTTCGTGACTGGATCAAGTCACTAGTAAGTCGCCAAGGTAAGCCGCAAAACACTGTAAAACCAAGATTCTTGAAAAATCTTCTAAGTGTTTTTCGCGACTGGAAGATCTACCCATGAGGGAGTCGCGAGCTGAGTCGCGAAAATCTCTGAGTAACCTCGCGACTAGACCTTCCATCCGCAAACAAGTCGCTAAACTGAGCCGCGAAATTTGCAAAAACTCAAATTCTGAAAAGTTTTCTAAGTATATTTCGCGACTGAGACCTTGACTCGCCAGTGAGCAGCGAAAAATCTTTGAGTGGGCTCGCGACTTGGACATGCGATGGAACTAACCCGCGGCTTAGTCGCCAAAACAGGGCAACACTGTTTTTGAAATTTTTGACATTTTTGTAAAAAAAAAGTACTTTCCAAAAACAACTAAAAACACTCAAAAATCTTTTTGTGTTTGATTAATAAATATTAAGCATGTGAAAACACATTTTATAAGTACAAATCACACAAATGAATATGGCATTCATTAAATACAGACTTGTGTGTTATGTGTGGATATCAAAAAATGAGATAGTCCTTAGTCCAATGTGAAGCTTCAATGATCAATTCAATTAAGGCATACACAACTAGCACTAGATAATGTGATCTATCTCAATTATAGAAACATGCATATATGACCTCCCACATGAACTTGATAACATTCTTTGAAACTTTTCATTTGGCTCCATATACATAATGACATTTGAACTTTTTGAATCAAAAACTCATTGTGAGATTGATGCCTGAAATTTTTGATATTTCAATTGATGAACTAGCCTTTGGCTTTTTGGGCATCTTACATTTTATTTTGGTCGCTTTCCCTTTTTCCTAGTCAAATACTAGTATGTGCGACAAGCTTTTGCAGCTCTATATCTCTTTTCATTTGGAGATTTACATTTAGAAAACTCTTTTAAGCAAAAACAGAAAATAAAGAGTGGGAAGATATATAGGCATGAGTCTATGCATGTCTCAAGATCAACAAAAACATTCACTAATCATTCATGACAAGATTGAATATCTATTTATAATAGTCACATAGATTTCAAAATTTCTCCCACAATGATATTAGTGCAAAGAGAACAAGCTAAACTTGTAGATGCACAAAGCCATTAGTACAAAGGTACAAGGCAAAATATGATTTTGAGACAAAACTCAACAAAGCCGATCAAACTTTTTGAATTTTCTACTATTTATGTATTTTTGGATTTTTGACACAAAAGTAGTAAGGTTGATCAAAAACAAAGTAGCAATGTAAAAACATTTTAAACAATAGACTTACAAACAAAATACTCAAACTCGCAAGAAACATACAACCAAGCATATACACAAAATATGGGAAGTATTAATGCATGGACATGTTGTAATGCTTATGTATGAGACCCTTCGTCATCCACACGTCACGTGCGTTTAGGGTGATATCCTTGACGGATTGGGTACGAGAGTTAGGACTTTCAAACCTTCGGGTGAAGCTTTCTAGGCAATTGGTGAAGGCACCGATCATCTTAATTACGTCCATCATTTCGGGATCACCGTTTTGACTTCTCGATTGCTCACCACCCCAAGACCTCTTGTCATTTCTTCTTTCTCGTGACCGAGGTGCGCTTGCATTGTTCACTGCTCTCAGCTTTTGGCAGTTGGGTATGGTATGTCCTTGCAATCCGCAATAGTGACAAATATAATTCGATCCAGGACCCCTTTGAGATCTTGGGAGAGATCTTCCTCTAGCTTCAAATTTGGCTTCTGATTGATTACGGGACTTAATGACCACCTGTTGATCAGCCACTTTCTTCTTCTTCTCAAACTTAACTCTCTCAGGAATAGGCTCTTCCACCACGATCTCTTTTACCTTCACAAATTTCACTTCTTTGGTGACATTGACCGATGAGCTACTTCCTCCAGTATAACCCAACCCGGACTTGTCTGAGAAATGTTTTTGAGATGAGATAACATCTTCCAACTTCTTGGAGGAGACTCTTTCTATCTTGGCATGAGCTTGCACTACTTCTTGCTCAAGAAACCTTACTTTCGTATAGGCTTTAGATAGCTCACCATTTAGTGTCTCAATCTCACACTTAGCCTCTTTATATCTGACCAAGAGACTTTTGTAATCTTCCTCAGCTCTTTTCATCTTCTTCATAGCCGCCTTCGCCACCCTTGTGTACTCTCCTGATTTCTCAAGAAGTAAGGCATAATTCTCTTGAAGGTTAGCTGTATCTTTCTCCTCTTCAGCATCTGATTCTTCAACAACCCCTAAGGATTCATCATCGTTGTGCTCCCCAAGTTCTTGAACAAGTTCATTCAGGTCATCTGTGGACTTAACATGCTCAATGGTCATAAATGCGGAGTAGTGTCCTTCTCCGTCACAGCTGTCTTCAGAGTCGGAATTTGATGAGTTCGAGTCACTCAAAGTAGTGGCATAGACTTTTCCCTTCGACTTCAAATAATTGGGACATTCCTTTTTGAAGTGCCCATGTCCATTACATTCGAAGCATGTAACTCCTTGTGAAGACTGGGAATCTTTACCCTCTTTTCTTTTGAATTCTTTCTTCTCCTTTCTGGAACTCTGAAATTTTCTTTTGTCACTGGATTTCCCACTGTTCTTGAGCTTCAATAATTTTTGAAAGTTTTTCACAAGGTATGCCACATCTTTATCCACAGCATCTTCCTCCGAAGAGTCATGAGATACAACTCTCTCATCAATTGTTTTAAGAGCTAGAGACTTGCTCTTCTTCTGTGTGGGCAGGGGTAACTCATATGTTTGCAAAGAACCATCCAACTCTTGAACCTTAATGTCGTCAAGATCTTTGCTCTCTTCAATGGCTGTTACTTCACGGAAACTCTCTTGTAGTGACCGAAAGATCTTCCTTACAATTTTCGAATCCTCCGTCTTTTCCCCTAAATTGAATTTCCCAACAACCACTTCATTCAATTTACTGTAAAACGAATCAAAAGACTCATCCTCACTCATCTTTAACTTCTCAAAGCGAGTGGTCAACATTTGAAGTTTAGTGTCCTTCACTTTCTTAGTCCCCTCATAAGTTGTCTCCAGAATCTCCCATGCTTCCCTAGCAATGGTGATATGTGATATCCGGTGAAATTCTTCTGGAGAGACACCACAGAAAATAGCATTCAATGCCTTGCTATTTGCATTGGCCGCCGCAAGAGCAGCCTTATCCCAAGTAAACTTGGTAGCCTCCGGCTTTGTCCAACCTACTTCAACTGCATCCCACATAGCATCATCAATAGAACACAAAAACGCCATCATACAGACTTTCCAAAAAGCATAATTATTACCATAAAAAAATGGTGGTACATTAAGAGATTGAGACCTATCCATCTCAAATGGGGTCAGGGATCACACTTAGATATTTAAATCACAACAAGTGTACTCGCTGTGATACCAATTGAATGTTCAAAATGGGTATAATCCACCCTTGAACGTTTAGACCCCAAAATGCAAAATATCAATTCAAGCTTATAATCAAACAATTAATGTGCGAAACATGAACATAAGCCAAATATAGAATTGATAAATAATCTAAGCCAAATATAAACACATCCACAGCAGTAGCAGTAAATATAAGGCAAAGATAATGGGAAGGAGGATGCAAACACACGGACAACACACGATGTGTTATCGAAGAGGAAACCGAAGCTCTCGGGGTAAAACCTCTCTGCCGTCCTCCAAGCGGTAAATAATCCACTAAAGAATGTAGTTAGGATACATGAACAGCAGAAGACCCTCCAAGCTTCTTACTCCAACGAGGTTACGCCAAACCTATTTCTTCTTTAGCTTCCCGGATTTTGCTACTAGACCATAGCATAAACCAATGTGAATTGGTTCCTTCCTAACTACTTCCCAACAGTACCAAATAAACCTTCTCACGAATGTGGGTGTGGTGAGAAAAGAATTTGGTCAAAAGTCTCTCAATGGTATGATAATGGAGAGGGAGAGAGTAGAGGAATTTGAAGAGTCTTTAAGGTAAAGATTTTGGATGAATCAATCTTATATTTCTCTAAGGTTTCTCTCACAAAATTCTCTCTAGAAGCTCTACTCATTTGGTGGGTATAAGGGTCTATATATAGTGAGGTGAGAAAGGAATGCGAAGAGTTAGTTTTTCCTAAATAGGGCTGATTGGCGGCTTGGCCTCGCGATTGGTCTGAGTCGCGAGTTAAAGCCGCAAGATAACGGCCTGGCCAACCCGGGACTTTTGTCCTGTAGTGTGACAGCTGGCGCGACCCTTCAGCTCCCTATGTGCTTCTCTCGTGCCTGCAGTTGGCGGCTTGCCAGTCGCAAGTCAGCCGCGAGTCCTAGCCGCGAAACTTTGCCTTATTGCACATACTTGAGTTTTTCTTCACATCTTCTCACACACTACCCTTACATAAATTTCACCTAAATACAGGGTTACTAAGTGTTTAAATTACAAGCAAATTGGCACGGAATAAAGCCAACATTATGGTTGATTAAATTCAACCTTACAAACATAAGGGGTCAAGGATTACACTTAAGTTTTTAAACCAAAACTAGTGTTGGGATACATGAATAGCAATAGAACCTCCAAGCCTAATCTACCCGATGCACCTAAGCCCTCCAAGCTTCTTGCTCCAACAAGGTTAATCCTAACCGTGTATTCTAGCTTTCTGGATCCCGCAATAAGCCCATTGCATTTGCTATCCTTGGCATCTTCCAATGCTCCCCAAGCTCCAAAAACACTCTCAACACTTTAAATGGGTGTGGGTAGTGTTTGGGTACAAATCTCCTCTCAATGGGTATAACATTGGGAGAGGGAAGAAGAAGAGACTACAAAAATTTCTTTCTAAGAATGAGTAGCTCTCTTTCTAATAAGGTGAGTGTATTGTAGAAACCTCTCTTAGGGTTTTTCTCTCAATAGGCTCCTTAACATTTCTGTGGATAATGAGGGTATATATAGTATAAGTGAAGGGCAAATAAGTCACACTTAAAAATCCTCTAACCAGGGAAATTTGGGGGTCACTCGTGGGTTGACTAAGTTGCGAAAACAGTTGGCATAGCTAGAACATGACTCTTCAACTTCTACAACTGGCACTTAACTCTTCAGCTTTTGGCATGTACTCCTCATGTGACTTTTAGTTGTCTTGATCAAATCTCTACCGCTTAATAATAAACCTATTACAAATAAATCCCACAAAATACAAGGAAATAAACTTATGCAATTACAACATTTTTTGTCATGGAATAAGCCAATACTAATGTTATGAGAAAAATCATAACTTAACATTATATACCAATTACCTAAAGGTCAACAAAGGGAATATCTAGAAGCAGTTTAAATTTTTTTAGAGGAAAAAAAAAAAAAATAAACTCTCTCACTCTATAATATATATATATATATATATTTCAAGTTTCTCCAGATTGGACTTATCCAATTCTTCCTTATCTTCAACCTTGATTTCTTCAACTGTGGTAGTGAAAGCTATGAATTTTTCTTCTTGATCATTGTCCGAATCACTATCTAGTTCAGTGTCACTCAAGCTTGCAGTTAAGGATTTGCTTTTGCCTGTGAACTTGAGATAGGTAGGACATTCTGGTTTCATGTGACCATAACCTTGGCAACCAAAACATTTAAATCTAGATAGAATAGTAGAGCTTTGACCGGCCTCTTTGTAGTCCTTCTTAGGCTTGTCTTGAACCTTGTTGGAGTTGAAACTAGTTTTTTTTTTTTTTTTTTTTTTTTTTTTTTTTTTTTTTTTTTACGATCTTTGACCTTCAACTACACATTTGATTTCTTGATAAATTTCTTAAACTACTTAGTAATGCAAGCTTTGAGTTTAGTCTGTTCATCATCAAATGGTTCTTTCTCTTCATCATCTTTGACTTTAAGAGCCATATTTTTTCTCTTTCTACCCTTACCAATCTTGACTAATCCCATCTCATAAGTTTGGAGATTTCCTATGTGTTTTATCAGTGGAATTTTGTCAATGTCTTTTGACTCTTTAATAGTTGTGTTCTTGATGTGAAACCTTTCTTGAAGAGATCAAGGAATCTTTCTCATAATCCTATGTTCAGAAATGTTTTCACCTAGATTGAAGGAGGAGTTCACGACGTCCTTGAGTTTTGCATAAAACTCATCAAATATCTCATGTTTCCCCATTCAAATTTCCTCAAAGCTACTTGTTAATCTCTAAAGCTTCACGTCCTTTACTACCTTGGTTCCTTTATAGGTGGTCTTGAAGATCGTCTAAGCTTCCGTAGCACTTTTAGTTGAAGATATATTCTTGAATTCTTAATTGGTCACAGCTAGCATCCTTGATCTGTTCATCATCCTTGATCGTCCAAGCTGCTTGAAGTGCTCGTGTTCTAGTTAGCATCCTTGATCTTTTCAACATCCCAACTATCAAGAGCCTCAGTGGGTTTGGTCTATCTTACGTCTACAGCAAGCAAAACTTTCTCATCTAGGGACTGCAAAAAGGCTCTCATACGTATTTTCCAATATGCATAGTTAGTCTCATCAAACAAAGGAGGTATTATTAAAGATTGACCAAAATCTATGATAACAAGGTTCAATAGATCACAATACAAAGATTAAAACCTAATCAGAGTGTGCATGCTTTGATACCACTTGTTGGGTTATAAATTGACCAGTTAATTAATTCAATAATAAGTTGATTATTATTAATTACTGAAATAACGTGGAGATATGAACAAATCACCAAAAATCTTAAGTGTAACAGAAATTAAATTTGATCGGTGATTTGTTAACAAATATTGGGAAAAACTTCACAAGTATAAAAATCTACCAGGTGACGTTTTTGTACACTACTCCTAAGATTCTTAATCAAGAAAGAATTACAAGTATAAGAATATTACCAATAGCTATCCCAAAATACAACGATGTTGAACTTTTGCTCCAATTCAATTGGACTGATCTTGAAAACTTCCTTCTTGCGTGAATCTTAGTAGTGACTAAAAGTTTGACAAATCTATACTGACTAACTACAGCAACTTGAGAGTTTTGTGGGTGCAAAGTTCTTCAATCCACCTTGAGATCTAAAGCACTTGGTAAGAACCCTAAGGCAAACAAGAGTTAAACAGCTTCAAGGAGGTGTAGCAGTAGTATGTCTTGTGTGTTATGTTTCTTCTATGATGTATAAAATATGTCTTTTATATCTCTGGAAACCTTAGGCAAAACACCTAGAAGCTTTAGTCATCATAGGTGAAAATAATATTAAAAGTTGAATCTGCATTTCTAATAGATGAGAGTATTGAGGAGGTATGGATTCATTAAATCTCAATAGTTTGAAGAGTGCAATAGGATATGAGATCTTTTGTTTTGCTTTTATGACTGTAATCTTATGTCTTCAAATACCACTTGTTATTTTGATCTTGAAACCACTTAGAAACTACCAACTACAATAAAGTTGTTTTTCATAGGATATGCCAATTCATAAAAAATGCCCTTACAAATATGCTCATTTGGTGCAAATGGGCTAACACTTTTGCCAACCCAAGAATAATGTGGAATCTCTATTTCTTAGAGAGGTAGTTTTCTTTAAGTCCATTGCGGAGATGCTTATACAAACTCCCACCAAAATTTGAGAGTGATAGTGAGGGTGAGGGAGAGGTTTGAGTAATCTAGAGAGAGAGTTAGGGAATTAATATTTTCCCCAAATTTTAACTCCGTGAACATAAATTTGGATTTTTTTTTTTTTTTTTTAACTTGACTGTATACATTGGAGATTGATGTAAAAAAAATATTTTAAAAAATTTGGGTGTTAGTCCATCAACATTTTCATAACATTAATGGTAAAGACAAATTGAATGACATCTGAAAATTTAAGGACAAATTGACACAATTGAAAGATTAAGAAACAAATTGCCATATGATGTAAGAGACATGGACTAATTATGTAATTTACACATCTTCTATTTTATAATCAACGTTGAAAAAGGCCTTATTGATAGCAAGAAATGGATTACAAGATAGCTAGTTGGGTTTGCTCCTTTACTATAGCATCAACAAAAACATTTGGAGTTGTACCCATTGCAAACAACCAAAAAATCTATTATTGAGAGACTAGGATGCTAAAACATGAACAGTACTATTGGACTCTCTTGGGTCTACTTAAATTCCAAGCTGCAACCTGAGAACTTTAGCATTAAAGTTTCTTGAGCTAGAATTGAATTTCTCTATGGAACTGCAAAACTAGGATTAATGAGAGCATCTACACTAGATAAATTTAGTTCTTGCTAAAAATTAGTTTAATATGATGGGATAAATTTAGTTGTAATTTCAACCATATTTACTTTATTGATGTATTGAAATTGTACAACTTTTAAAAATATTTAGAAAATTACATCACTTTATTGATTATTGAAATTCTACCAACTGATACCAAAATTGTATGGGGCAACCTAAACTTATTTGATATGATAAATAATGATAGGGTGGATGAATATTATTTATGTTTTCTAGTTATATAGAATAAGAAAAATACTAAAAAAGTAAAAGGATCGATTAGCTCACCACTAAAGCAAACCCAGATGGATACAGATATTACCACCCAAAGGAGTTTAACTAAGGATATAGAACTATTTTGGCTTACCATTCTATGGGATATAGATTATTACCACCCAAAGAGATACAGAAACCATGACTCACCAGCCAAAGAAATTCACCTAAGGGATAAGAGTTAATTTAGAAGAAATCCATCTTCTGAAAAGCACAAGCATCTTCTGAAATCAATCTTCTGAAAAACACTCACTTAACCTGACTAAAGTTAGACATGACTCTTAGGAACTAGAAACACAATAAAATACTTGTCTGCGCCAAAGGCATTGTAGCTGAATTAGCACCTTCTAGGGGGGAAAGGGTTCGAGCTACAGGGTTAGCAGCATGTTGTAATTATTTCTAAAAAAAAAGAAAAATACTTGTCTGCCTAGTAGAAATAAAATATAAAGTCTAATTCAACATAAGAGACACTA
The DNA here is from genome assembly GCF_002906115.3 of Quercus suber. Lineage (NCBI taxonomy): Eukaryota > Viridiplantae > Streptophyta > Magnoliopsida > Fagales > Fagaceae > Quercus > Quercus suber. The sequence continues at coordinate 18,355 of NW_027070643.1, read as the reverse complement.
ATTAAAGACTATTTGACTTTATTATTAATGATAAAAAAAAGTTCAAAATAATGGGCTGTTCTTCTAATCTTCAAGAAAAGCTTTTGGGCTGGACTAACATGAGATTGAGCCTGCTGGAACTTGGGACACTTTGGTGTCAAGAGGAATAAAGACATGATAAATGAATGTTTTCTTGAAAACCAATATTAAATACTTTTTGACTTCTTGGAGAAAATGACTTATTATTATCCTTCAAATCTTCTAAATTGTTAGGAAAATAATGGCTTTATTTACTGGGCTTGAAAATCAACTTGGTTGGGCTTAAGAAACTGATTGGATTGGGCTGTAGGAACATTCATTAAAACTTCACTTGGCAAACAATTATTGGTACATGCCAATTCTTTTTGTCATGTGTTAATAATAAATTCCACCATTGCAATAAATATCCCTACAACCTCCTTTAAATACTCCATCAATTTTTTTCCCTTTTTTTCTTGGAAAAAACTGAATTTTTGGTATAAATAAGAGTAACCTAAAAGGCTTTTGTTTTTTTTTTTTGGTGGGGGGGGGGGGGGGGGTGGGAAGTGTTGAGTAACCTAAAAGGCAAGTCTTAACAAATTAATTTGAGTAACATATTTCTCTTTTAAGTGTAAACAATAAATAAATAAATAAATAAACCAAAACATATGTGTGTGTATTCAACTATTTATTATCATTCTCATTGGAGTCATAGGGGAAAAAAACTAAATTATTAACATTTTTATTTTAAGTGTATATTACTATTACACACCATTTGGGGGATTCTAGGTTTAAATACACTATTCTTATACTTTCGTGTTACACACACCTATATTTACCATTTCTATTTAAGTTTTAGAGGAAAAAATGAATACAAAATAAAAAATTACAGTGAATCATGGACTTTGAGTTCAAAAGAAAAAAAAGATTTACGCATTTAAAATTTTGAATATAATACATGAATTAGTACAATACATGGATACATGTCCTTTTGTATTACACACACACACAAAATGTCAATTAATGGTTTGTATAACCCACAAGTATAGTTAATGGGTAGTTACATAGAACAAAAAAAGTTAGGGGTTATTATATCATCATTTATAACTCATAACTCTTCGATTTCTTACATCTGTGTAACTTATATCTACTCATCTCCCACATATATATATATATATATATTATTTCATTGTAAATGATAATTGCACTACATATAACAAACTATATTATGAATTCCAATTGCAACAAAAGTATTCTCACACAGGTACAACAACTTATATCTTTTGACTACTTATCCTCTCTCTCTCTCTGTTTTTTATTTTATTTTTTTTAAAGTTATTTAATCTTTTCTCTGTATTCTATCAATATTCATTTGATTTTTGAAGTTATTTTTCTATTTTATTTGACGAAGAAAATAAATAGAAATAACAAACTATATTATGAATTCCAATTGCAACAAAAATATTCTCACAAAGGTACAACAACTTATATCTTTTGTCAACTTATCCTCTCTTTTTTATTTCAAGTTATTTAATCTTTTCTCTGTATTCTATCAATCTTAATTTCATTTTTGAAGTTATTTTTCTATTTTATTTGACGAAGAAAATAAATAGAAAGTAATTAATCTCAAAGTTGTTATTGATGATGTTCTTTGTATATTGAAAGTCATCGATAAATTAAAGAAATCCTGAAGTCAAGTAACAAAGAGAGACAGAAAATGTGAGATTTCACTTCTTTTGATGTTGATAAAGTTCTATTGTTTGTTGATATTCTCAACAAATAAGCTTCCAAGTACTTTTTTTTTTCTTGTGGTTAAATAGCAGATTTGATTCCATTGATGATATTAACTATTGGTATGTACACTATTTTTGAGAAGCATATACNCTTCTTCTGTGTGGGCAGGGGTAACTCATATGTTTGCAAAGAACCATCCAACTCTTGAACCTTAATGTCGTCAAGATCTTTGCTCTCTTCAATGGCTGTTACTTCACGGAAACTCTCTTGTAGTGACCGAAAGATCTTCCTTACAATTTTCGAATCCTCCGTCTTTTCCCCTAAATTGAATTTCCCAACAACCACTTCATTCAATTTACTGTAAAACGAATCAAAAGACTCATCCTCACTCATCTTTAACTTCTCAAAGCGAGTGGTCAACATTTGAAGTTTAGTGTCCTTCACTTTCTTAGTCCCCTCATAAGTTGTCTCCAGAATCTCCCATGCTTCCCTAGCAATGGTGATATGTGATATCCGGTGAAATTCTTCTGGAGAGACACCACAGAAAATAGCATTCAATGCCTTGCTATTTGCATTGGCCGCCGCAAGAGCAGCCTTATCCCAAGTAAACTTGGTAGCCTCCGGCTTTGTCCAACCTACTTCAACTGCATCCCACATAGCATCATCAATAGAACACAAAAACGCCATCATACAGACTTTCCAAAAAGCATAATTATTACCATAAAAAAATGGTGGTACATTAAGAGATTGAGACCTATCCATCTCAAATGGGGTCAGGGATCACACTTAGATATTTAAATCACAACAAGTGTACTCGCTGTGATACCAATTGAATGTTCAAAATGGGTATAATCCACCCTTGAACGTTTAGACCCCAAAATGCAAAATATCAATTCAAGCTTATAATCAAACAATTAATGTGCGAAACATGAACATAAGCCAAATATAGAATTGATAAATAATCTAAGCCAAATATAAACACATCCACAGCAGTAGCAGTAAATATAAGGCAAAGATAATGGGAAGGAGGATGCAAACACACGGACAACACACGATGTGTTATCGAAGAGGAAACCGAAGCTCTCGGGGTAAAACCTCTCTGCCGTCCTCCAAGCGGTAAATAATCCACTAAAGAATGTAGTTAGGATACATGAACAGCAGAAGACCCTCCAAGCTTCTTACTCCAACGAGGTTACGCCAAACCTATTTCTTCTTTAGCTTCCCGGATTTTGCTACTAGACCATAGCATAAACCAATGTGAATTGGTTCCTTCCTAACTACTTCCCAACAGTACCAAATAAACCTTCTCACGAATGTGGGTGTGGTGAGAAAAGAATTTGGTCAAAAGTCTCTCAATGGTATGATAATGGAGAGGGAGAGAGTAGAGGAATTTGAAGAGTCTTTAAGGTAAAGATTTTGGATGAATCAATCTTATATTTCTCTAAGGTTTCTCTCACAAAATTCTCTCTAGAAGCTCTACTCATTTGGTGGGTATAAGGGTCTATATATAGTGAGGTGAGAAAGGAATGCGAAGAGTTAGTTTTTCCTAAATAGGGCTGATTGGCGGCTTGGCCTCGCGATTGGTCTGAGTCGCGAGTTAAAGCCGCAAGATAACGGCCTGGCCAACCCGGGACTTTTGTCCTGTAGTGTGACAGCTGGCGCGACCCTTCAGCTCCCTATGTGCTTCTCTCGTGCCTGCAGTTGGCGGCTTGCCAGTCGCAAGTCAGCCGCGAGTCCTAGCCGCGAAACTTTGCCTTATTGCACATACTTGAGTTTTTCTTCACATCTTCTCACACACTACCCTTACATAAATTTCACCTAAATACAGGGTTACTAAGTGTTTAAATTACAAGCAAATTGGCACGGAATAAAGCCAACATTATGGTTGATTAAATTCAACCTTACAAACATAAGGGGTCAAGGATTACACTTAAGTTTTTAAACCAAAACTAGTGTTGGGATACATGAATAGCAATAGAACCTCCAAGCCTAATCTACCCGATGCACCTAAGCCCTCCAAGCTTCTTGCTCCAACAAGGTTAATCCTAACCGTGTATTCTAGCTTTCTGGATCCCGCAATAAGCCCATTGCATTTGCTATCCTTGGCATCTTCCAATGCTCCCCAAGCTCCAAAAACACTCTCAACACTTTAAATGGGTGTGGGTAGTGTTTGGGTACAAATCTCCTCTCAATGGGTATAACATTGGGAGAGGGAAGAAGAAGAGACTACAAAAATTTCTTTCTAAGAATGAGTAGCTCTCTTTCTAATAAGGTGAGTGTATTGTAGAAACCTCTCTTAGGGTTTTTCTCTCAATAGGCTCCTTAACATTTCTGTGGATAATGAGGGTATATATAGTATAAGTGAAGGGCAAATAAGTCACACTTAAAAATCCTCTAACCAGGGAAATTTGGGGGTCACTCGTGGGTTGACTAAGTTGCGAAAACAGTTGGCATAGCTAGAACATGACTCTTCAACTTCTACAACTGGCACTTAACTCTTCAGCTTTTGGCATGTACTCCTCATGTGACTTTTAGTTGTCTTGATCAAATCTCTACCGCTTAATAATAAACCTATTACAAATAAATCCCACAAAATACAAGGAAATAAACTTATGCAATTACAACATTTTTTGTCATGGAATAAGCCAATACTAATGTTATGAGAAAAATCATAACTTAACATTATATACCAATTACCTAAAGGTCAACAAAGGGAATATCTAGAAGCAGTTTAAATTTTTTTAGAGGAAAAAAAAAAAAAATAAACTCTCTCACTCTATAATATATATATATATATATATTTTTTTTGTGTGTGGCTAAACTACAAAATTGGTCTATATCTTTTTTCACCATATGTTAATTTGGTTTTTAACTTTCAATTGTGTCAATTTGGTCCTTAACATTTTCAATGTCTTATCAATTTGGTTCCTACTATTAAATGTTGGATGGAAAATGTTGATGTGACTAATACCCCAAATTTTTTTTAAAAATTTTTTTTTACATCAACTGCCAATTGTAAAGTAACATCAGATTAAAAAAAAAAAAAAAAATCCAAATTTATGTTCCCACGAGAGTTAAAATTTGGGGAAAAATTTTAAATCCCATAACTCTCTCTCTCTCTCTCTCTCTCTCTAGATTACTCAAACCTCTCCTTTCCCTTACTCTCCTCCAACTGCATAAAACAAACATTAGATGAGATAACAAATGACAGATTCAGTCCATCTGATCTATACATAAGAAGTATCATCTTAACAAATATATAATGTGTCTTATATCCATATCAAACCGGTGAATAGGAATCCGACATTACAACTGAATAAAATTAATAAAAGAACACAAACAAAGATTGTGAAGAACAAGACAATCAATCTTTTTCCTTTTTCTTCTATTGCTCAAAATAAACAAACAAACGTACTAGATTTATTTTCACCGGAAAATACATTGTATGTTGCCTTTTTTCAATCTCTAGAACTTAGATTCACTCTAATTCTTCCTATTTGATGGAACCTGGGAAGCACAAATTAAACCAAGTTTTATCACTGGAATTGCCTTCTGTGCTAGAAAATTGTGTCGGAGCCTCCCATCAACAAAATCCTCCACCTTCCCTTCCTACAATGCCTCTCTCACCATGTCATAAAGCACCCCACATCATCCTCCATATACTCCATAGGTTTTTTCCTGTCATCACCTCCAAAACCAATTTCCTAAACCCATACACATCACATTTCTTAGTGATAAACAAACTCAGGAGCGATGTCCTCAAGAGCACTCTAGATTTTGTTGCTCAAAATAGAACGGTCTAACATTGGCAATAGCCTTGTGAGGCCAAAGTCTCCTACTTTTGGCTCACCAAAGTTGTCTATTAGAACATTTGTTGGTTTTATTTTGTTATGAATAATTTTGGGTTATAAATTGACCCCCAGCTAATTAATTCAATTAATGAAGTTGATTAGTTATTCAAATTACTTGCAATAACGTAGAGGCATGAACAAATCACCAAAAAAATCTAGAGTGTAACAGAAATTAAATTTGACATGGTGATTTGTTAACAAATATTGAAAACCTTTACAAGGCAAAAACCCCTCCTAGTGAATTTCAAGTAACTAATCCCAAGATGCTACTAATCAAGAACAAGACATTACAAGTATAAAGAATTTTACCACTACTTAGCTTATCCCAAAATACCAATTTACAGTTGAACATTTGCTCCAATTCCCAATTGGACTTGATCTTGCAAAATACTTCTTCTTTTGCATGGATCCTAGTATGTGACTAATAGTTTGTACGAATCATAATACGTGACTAACTACAGCAACTTGAGAGTTGTTGTTGGGTGCAAAGTTCTTCAATTCACGCTTGTAGATCTAAAAGCAACTTAGTACAGAACCCTAAGGCACACAAGAGTTACAACAGCTTCACAGGAATGTGTAGCATAGTAGATGTCTCTGTGTCTATGTTATCTTCTTATGACAACTATAAAATATGTCATTTATATCTCTAGAAACCTTAGGCACAAAACCCTAGAAGGCTTTAGTCATCATAGGTTGAAAATAAATCTAAAAGTTGAAATCTGCATTTCTTGATAGATCGAGAGATATTGAGGCAAGTATCGCGATCTATTAAATCTCAATAGATTGAAATGTGTCAATTTAGGAATCGAGATCTTCTGTTTTGCCTTTTATGCACTGTAATCTTCATGTCTTCAAAATACCACTTGTTATATTGATCTTGAAACCACTTAGAAACTACCGAACTACAAGTAGAGTATGTTTTGTCATAGGATATGCCAATTACATAAAAAAATGACCCTTACAATCTTCCCCTTTGACAATCCGTGACAAAATCACAAGATTATATTGAATGTCCTAGAATACATTCTAATTAAGATTACACAGAAACAATAAGTTTACTTTGATACTTGAAATCTTGAAAAGTTTTGCAAGAAGAGAGATCAAGGTATGAATATGACTTTGTAACCTGTCTTTAAATTGAAACACTAAACAAGATACAACAAGGCATCGAATGTGAAAAGTAGACAAGTTATATAAAAGAGATAGCATGTGCATTAGATAAGAAAAGAAAACACATGTAGGATAAGAAGAAGAACGTAATCTCATATATATATATATATATATTAAACTCTCTCTCTCTCTCTCTCTCTCTCTCTCTCTCTCTCTCTCTCTCTTTTTAAGTTATTTAATCTTTTCTCTGTATTCTATCAATCTTCATTTGATTTTTGAAGTTATTCTTCTATTTTATTTGACAAAGAAAATAAATAGAAATAACAAACTATATTATGAATTCCAATTGCAACAAAAGTATTCTCACACAGGTACAACAACTTATATCTTTTGACAACTTATCCTCTCTCTCTCTCTGTTTTTTATTTTATTTTTTTTAAAGTTATTTAATCTTTTCTCTGTATTCTATCAATATTCATTTGATTTTTGAAGTTATTTTTCTATTTTATTTGACGAAGAAAATAAATAGAAATAACAAACTATATTATGAATTCCAATTGCAACAAAAATATTCTCACAAAGGTACAACAACTTATATCTTTTGTCAACTTATCCTCTCTTTTTTATTTCAAGTTATTTAATCTTTTCTCTGTATTCTATCAATCTTAATTTCATTTTTGAAGTTATTTTTCTATTTTATTTGACGAAGAAAATAAATAGAAAGTAATTAATCTCAAAGTTGTTATTGATGATGTTCTTTGTATATTGAAAGTCATCGATAAATTAAAGAAATCCTGAAGTCAAGTAACAAAGAGAGACAGAAAATGTGAGATTTCACTTCTTTTGATGTTGATAAAGTTCTATTGTTTGTTGATATTCTCAACAAATAAGCTTCCAAGTACTTTTTTTTTTCTTGTGGTTAAATAGCAGATTTGATTCCATTGATGATATTAACTATTGGTATGTACACTATTTTTGAGAAGCATATACAAGTGGGTAATTCAAAATTGCTCAATTGGTTTTCTCATTCTATTATTTACAATTTATTCTTTGAAAATGGGAAAAAAAGTAATCGAATTTAGTCACAAATTAAAAGAGGACAACAAAAAATAATAACAAACCTTTAGGCTACGCTTGTTTCGGGTGTAAATGGAATTGGTAAAATATTTTACACCGTTGTGCATGTTTGGGTACACATGTAAAATAAAGTCAAATCGAAAATAAAAAGGTTTGACTGTAAAATATTCCCTTTGACCCGTAAAATAAATTATACATTTATTTTACCTTCAAAAAATTTTTGGACTCACACAAGCCAAGAGAGAGAGAGAGAGCTACTCATGCCAAGCCCATGCCGAGAAGGAAGGAGATGGTACCACTAGTGAAGCCTAGAACAAGTCCCTGACCCATAGCCTTGCCGTCGTGCCTGAAACTCGTCATCGTTGCCGCTTAAAGCTCGTTGTCGTTCGAAACTCTAGAATGTTGTCGCCTGAAGCTCTTTGTCATTCGAAGCTCTAGATCAAAGCTCGTCGTTGCCGCCACCCTGTAGCTCATCTCCTTCACCTCTCTATCTCGTCTTCGCTGCCTCTAGATTGACCACCCTTGATCGAATCTCTATTTCTTTCTCGATCTACCTCTCTTTTTCCCTCAGTCTCTCACTCTTTTTTCATCCCTCTCTCAGTTTTACCGAGTTTGAGAGTTTAACGATTAGTTTTATTTTGATTTTTGTTTCTTTAAGTTCATCTAATGAAATTTTTTATTATAAAATTTGTTTAGAACTTGAGAAAATGTAGAAAAATACCATTTTCAAAATGTTACCAAACACCTGAAAATATTTTTCAATATAATTTTCAGGATGCAACCAAACACTTGAAAATATTTTCCTTACCTAAAAATATTTTCACTTGAAAATATTTTACACTTGGAAATAATTTACATTGCCAAACACAGCCTAGTCACAAATAAAAACATGCTTTCTTTTTCTTTTATGTTTATTGAATATATATTTAATTATTTTTTTTTCTCTTAGAAAAGATAACTGCTCATACTATCATTCATTGCACCAAATTTGTACTGGTCATCTTTTTTAATAAATTTATGCTGTAGATTGATCTAGAATTTTTTATGAAAGGAATACCTGTAGAATTGCCTCCAAAATTTACCATCAAAGAAACTCGTTCGAACATTCCACAAGAAGATTCGAACATTCCAGAAGAAGAAAGACACAAAAGCAATGGAGTAAAAAATGTCGGGTCAGGTATGTTGCTTTCTAAACTCTCTTTCCTTGAGTTTTGGCTTCTAACAATGAGAATCACATTTGGGCAACCTCTTTTGTTCTGTTACGATAAGTACGTGTACGTTGAAGAATACATTCAGGACTCCCTTTATCATAGGCGACATTAGTAAATAAATTACATTTCTTTTGTACACAATATTTCTTTAACGTAAACATCAAACATCACATAGTTTCGACTAGAAGGAAAAGTAAAACAAGGAAATGATTAAGTTAATATTTTAAGAAATTCCTTAAAAAGAAAAGGGTGATCGCTGATCAAGCCATAATAATGGTGCACTCTCATGTACCATAATATTGTAGTAGGATGGCGATAAACTTCCCATTAGAGCATAGAAAAAGACTAACCATCCGGCTAGTTTGATTAAAATTAGACAAGGCAACACAAAAGAGGGGTGACCAGTGGGCTGACCTTGTAGCTTGCCATAATAACCGCAAACTACAGTACCCATGTATATTTTTTTCATCTCACTCTCTATGATTAATTACGTGCCTATTGTGTTGTTGATTGTTGTGGGTGGCAGTACCGGTGGTGACTTTGGTGATTGTGTTTTCATGGGTGGTTGCTGTCGATGCTAGTTTTTGTTTCATGGTTTGTTGAGGTGGCTTTGGTTTTATGTGTTTTCGTGGGTGGTGGTTGTGGGTGGCTGTGGTATCTTTGGGTTTGTGGGTTTGCACAGGTAGTGGTCGAGGGTTGAGTTGGTGACTTTGGATTTGAGGGTTTGCCTAAATATTGATTGTTGATAATAGGCCTTGGTCCAACTAATCATGTACAATGGCTCTCTCTCTCTCTCTCTCTCTCCACTATGGCTACCTTATCCAATCGTCCAACTGGGAGTAAACGATGAAGAAGACTTGCGACGTAGCCAATGGAAGAAGGGCAATAGGACTACAAGTCTACAATGCCCTGAGCATGATATTGCGGGAGACAACACTCTCGACCCACACCTTTCAAATTGGTTTGGTCATAACTCACGCCAATGGATAGAGTCGAGAGTGGAGGTTCTACTAATTTTATCATCCTCTCTAGAGGGTTTTACATAGAGTTGTCACTTATTTAATTGGAAAAATAAGAAAACCCAAAGAATTAAAAAGACATCTCTTTCATTGATGTGTTGAAATTTGATGCAAAACAAACAGCACAAGCCTTCTTGGAGCAGCAAGGGCGCCAAAAGTCACAGCATAAAATCAAGGGGAGGTGCTAATAGAGGACATCGGGGTGATGATGTCAGAATTGCATGAAATTTGGCAAGTTGAAAGAAAACGACATTCTAATCCAGAATTGAGACAACTATCTCAAGCATCACCCAAATTTAGGAAATTCTTTCATTAGGGCCCTAAAAACACTGTTTTTACTATTTATAGTATTATTTGTTTTTCCTTAATAACTTTTAGTTTAAAACTCATAATAAGGTCCCCTTTTGTTTAGGATGTCTCTTAGAGACAGTATTTTCAATTTTCACAATTATCTAAATTTTGCTATTTTTGGCAAAAATAGCTATTTTGCCACCTAATTACGTGATTAGCGCGGATTAGGTTTTCTGGGCATTTTCATATCCGCCTTAGGGTTTCTTTTACTATTTTAACATATTGGACCCATCGTGGATTCAAGGTTTTTATTCAGAAGCTAACGTGTTTAGTTTCTTTTCCATTTAGAAAGCAATGTGTTTGTTTTCTTGTAGCTTCCGTGACATTAATTGGTATTAAAGTCTTGAATTTTCCAAGTCTGATGGTAGATAAGCGCGATGGCGACCACCCCATCAAAAATGAAGTTGAAGAACTAGTCCTCACTAGGGTTGAGTTCCAACAATTTCGTGAGGAGAACTAGCAAGTAATGCGCAATCTATGTAAGCAGTCACCACCCTTCTTGCTAGGAACCCTAACCATGACGGCCATGGTGAATGCGACAATAGGAACATGTGTGAACCTCCTCTGCGTGATTATAATAATCAAAACAGGCCTTTAGCCTATGACGAAGATGATAATGAAGATGATGAGTGTGAAGAAAACGTTCATGGAGGATATCGTGGTCCTGTTAGGGAACGTGTTCTTGATAATCAGGAATACAATATGAAGATGGAATTACCTTCTTTTAATGGAGATGTTACTATAAAAGAGCCCTAATATGTTCATGGAGGCAAATGTGAAGGCTGGTGAAGGAATAATTTTTGCCACCAAATTATTAGCAGGAATTGTTCAAGCAATACCAGGATTGTAGACAAGGTTCTAGAATAGTCAATGCCTACATGGAAGAGTTTGATAGGCTGGACAACCATAATGACTTGGCAGAGATAAAGGATCAACAAATAGCTAGGTTTGTGAATGGGTTGAATGTAGGAATTCGGGATCAAGTTTCCTTGCAAACCTTATATGTACTTAGTGAAGCTATAACCCTAGTCAAGAAAGTGGAGTTCCAGCAGAGTAGGTCAAACATGAAGTCCCAGTATGTTAACCAGAGTTCTCTTAATTTTGCATGCTCTACAACCAATAAGGGGAAGCAACCAGTGTTCTCACAACCATCACAACCTTTGGGTATCAAGGAGGTTAGTAGTGGTAGTAGTCAGCCAAAGTTCGAAGCAACAGTTTTTACAGGATGACAGGGAGCCAATGCCAATCCTTATGCCAAGCTAATTGGGGATAAGTGTTACAGGTGTTGTGAACTAGGGCATTAGTCTCACTTATGTCCTAAGCAGGGCACTATAAATTTAGTAGAGTAAGTGGAAGAGGAGGCAGAATTAGAGAACGAAGATGAAATAGGAGTTTAAAGTGTAGATCCCTATTCCTTTACCCTTAATGAGATCCAAGATGATGAAGAGGGTGAGCCCTCAGGGAGGTTTATAGTCATTTAAAGGTTGTTGCTCATACCGAGGAGAAAGTTGTATGATCAGCGACAAGAGATCTTCCGGGCACGATGTACCATTAATAAGAGGGTTTGTGACCTCATTATTGATAGCGGCAATGTGGTGAACATCGCTTCCAAGAGTCTGGTAACCAAATTAGGGTTGAAGACATTGAAACACCCCTCTCCATACAAAATAGGATGGATTAAGAAAAGTATGGAAACTCTTATTACTCATCAATGTCGAATTAATTTTTCTATGGGTAAGAGTTATGTAGATGAGGTGCTATGTGATGTTGTTGAGATGAATGCATGTTGTTTAATTTTGGGAAGACCGTGGAAGTATGATGTAAATGCTACTCACAGATTTAAGGACAATATGTATGCGTTCTTTAAGAATGGCAGAAAAACTGTCCTTGGTCCTATCAAGGAGGGCAATGCACCCAAAACTTTTAAAGTGGAAGGGAAACTGTCATTTCTTCTAGTTAACAATGAGGACGCATTTGACAAGGAAGCTAGGGAATCAAAGTAGGTATTTGCAGTTGTGGTGACTGATGGTGGGCCTAAAGCAGTGCCTGAAATATCGGCGGTAGTGCAACCATTACTTAAGGAGTTTGGAGAACTATTTCAAGGAGTTTAGGGAACTTGAAAACATAAAAGACTAAAAAAAAGGTTGACCAATTTTATTAGCCCAACAAACAATTCAAACAAAGCACGCATGCTCACAAAATTGGGTAACCCTACATGGTTGGGTTTTAAGCTCATATATGTGTAGGTAAGCTCCTTAAAGCTAAAGGGACAGATCAGTAGGTCACTCACAACTAGGTGGGCCATGATTCCAACCTTGGGCCTAAAGGGACCATTGTGGATTGGTGGCAAACCGTTAATGTACTTAAAGCCCAATATAGGTGATGACATAGATTTTGAGTTGGTGGGATGAACTCCAGAAGATTTTGGCTCGAATGGATCCTTCACCTTCCCACTTATCACCAACCGGGGTGAAAGGGACAAAAAGAACCAAGTGAAGTGTGTGAAAAACAAAATAAAATAGGAATGGACTCAGTGAATAAAATCTTTATTTGATTATGACCTAACAATACATCGGAGTTAAACTTCATCTCCATCTCCAGCAGAATTGCCACTATGGGAGCAAAGGAGAGTACGCCTGGCTGAATGGACCGTGGTGGAGAAAAGTGGAGTTGCCAATGAGGTTAGTTCTAGGAACCATATTGGGCCATTTGGGCCAATCACTTACATACATGGGTCCACATACTAGATTATGAGTCCAAAGTTTAGGTAAGGTTTGGGAAGGAGTTAGGCACCCGAAGATTGCCTAGCTTGTGGGCCGACTTCCATTATGTGTTGTTAGGCCATATTTAATTAAAGAGTTTATTAAGAGAGCCCTAATCCTTAACCTAAACATACATCATGCACTTAAGGAAATAACACACACAACATATTAAACATCACATCGTAATATAAAAGAAAACAAATAAAACACAACCAAACAAATTATATTAAAAAAAAAAAAAAGATAGCAATTAAATCATACACATAGGAAAAGATTATGAAATAAACCAAATATAGCAAAAAGACTCAAATAAACACAGTGAATAATTAAACATAAATAATTAATCTAAAACAGAGTCAAACAGAATCAAATGACATATTAAAAAGTGGTTAAAATAATAAAAACAAGATTTTGCCCTAATCTGGGTTCTGGGTTTGTATGCATACTCAATCATGTGTATGCATGGTTGAACCATGTGTATGCATACTCAAAGATGCATATGCATCCTTTAGCACAGATTAAAAAAAAAAACATTTTTACAAATTTAATTATTCAAAGATATTAAAATAGAAATCAAACAAGCATGTTAGAACCGTAAACTCTTAAACTAACATGAAGCAAATAAAACAAACATCAATATAAACAAATAATCAAGAAACAAAATCAAACTTCACTAAGACATTATATGTGGATCAAAAGTTATGGTTAAAACAATGAGCAAAAATCATTTTCCAGTATCAATTTCAAAGCGATTTGAGCACTTTTGAGTTGTGATTACTTCCAAACTATTGTGAACTCTTTAATTACCCTTGGTTGAAATATGTCAAGCTCATGATTGGGGCTGTGGACCAAAATTTATTAACGGGTACAAAATGTGGTGTTTATATGGGAAAATTCTTTCGGGGGGAAGCAGCAGAATAGAGCTTTGCATTGATCAAGGAAAAAGTGAGTACCACACCAGTTTTAGCCTTGCCTAATTTTGAAGCATTGTTTCAAGTGGAGTGTAATGCATCAGTTGTTGGAATTGGTGTTGTATAATCACTGGAAGGTAGACTAGTGGCTTTCTTTAGTGAAAATTTTTTTGAGTCACAATGCAAGTGGTCTACATATGAGTTGGAGTTATATGCTTTGGTGCAAACTTTAAAGCATTGGGAGCACTATTTAGTCCAGAGGGAGTTTGTGTTGTATAGAGATCATCAGGCTCTATAAGTTATCAATAGTTAGATTGTCATCAACAGAATGCATGCCAGGTGGGTTGCGTACATACAACATTTTCCCTTCTGCTTAAAGCACAAATCTCGTGTTACTACCAAGATAGCAGATGCACTTAGTAGACGAGCTTCTTTGCTGGTCACAGTACGAATAGAGGTCATCGAGTTTGATTATTTAAAAGAGCTATATAAGGAAGATGAGGATTTTGGAACGGTTTGGAGTTAATGTTAGCAAACTTAATTTATTTTGGATGGCATACACCTAAAAGATGGCTTTCTCTTTCGAGGGAATCAGCTATGTACTCCTTGAAATTCTTTAAGAGAGCAGGTTGTTTGAGAGTTGCATGGTGGAGGTTTAGGCGGTCATATGGGGTGAGACAAGACAATAAAATTTTTGGAGGAGCGATACTATTGGCCCCCAACTCAAACAAGATGTTGGCAATCATATGAGGAAGTCCTCTATATGCTAGAAAACTAAGGGGCAATCTTAAAACACTGGTCTGTACATGCTGCTATCGGTTCCTCAGGCACCTTGGGAGGATCTGTCCATGGACTTTATATTAGGTCTCCCTCGAACCCAGCGAGGTATGGATGATGTTTTTATTGTGGTTGAAATGTATTTGAAAATGTCTCATTTCATAGTGTAAGGACTGGGCTAGAGCACCTCCACTGTTGGATTAGTGAACTCAAGCCTAACTAACCCAATACAATGAATTTGTAGAGAATTGATTTAAGAACTTGGCCTTAGTAAGGATTGCAACAACTAAACATGATTATGAATGGATTGAATAACAAGGATGTGGACTAAAGTGGGAAATTATGTTCCTCGGCCCTTACTAGAGGGACCAGCGGTTTTTACTATTTCTTCAGTACTTGGCTACAATAGTTTAAAGGATCATACAAGTTGCTATAGTCTTTTCTACTTCTAATTGCTCATCCCTTTTCCTGAAGGATATCTTACATTATATACCCCCTTTCAGTTGATCTAGGCCCTCCATTTGTTGATCACGTAGGTCACTACTTGAGTGCTTGTCCTATCAACCACCTTCCCATTCTTTCTGTGGGTTGCAGTAACCAAGGCAGCACTGTTCAAAGGTCATTTCCTCATTAATGCAACCATAATGTTAGTTATGGGCATTTAATACGGAGGTGACAGTTTATCCTGGAATTTCTCCTCCACCATGCTTCCATGGCTAACACATTGTACTTGTCCTTTCCCTTGGGATGCTCTGGGAGGCTGCCTTTGATGGTGTGTTGCTCCTCCCTTCTATGGTCTTGGTTGGTCAAGGACAGGAATGTCCTCGGCGATGCTCCTTGGCAATCTGGACCCTCTCTTCATCCTCAGAAATTTATTCCTCCTCGGCATGGGCTTTGGGCTTATTATAGAGTGGGCTGGGGTTGCCAAACTCTTTGACCCCACAATAGCCCCTCAAAATCCTGTTGTCTGGCTCTTCAGACGGGGATGAGGATTTTGATGTCCTCGTGCCCTTGTCATGGCTTGTCAAGTCTTGTCCTCCATTAGTGCCAGAGTCTTTTCACCTGTCCAAGGCACGTTCCTGGCCCTTCGGTATATAAAGCGCACCTTCATCAAATTCTGGCGGCTCTGTGTTCCCTACGTTCAACAATGCAATGGTAATCAAACGGTGGGAATCTTTTTGACTTTATGGGTGGTAAAACCCACACGGTTACTTTTAATTGGGGGTATAAATACCCTATGGGTCCAATGATGAGGGACTACCTTAGGCACTTCCGGTTAGCTCCCACCCAGTGCGCCACCAATGTGTTTAGGATTCTAGGGTGTGTGGATGCCTTGAACGAGAAGATGGGGTTAAGGTTAACCCATCACGATGTAAATTGGTGTTACAACCTTTAACACTTGAGGGGAAAATCTTATTATATGAAGACGAGGGAGGATAAGGTGCGGCTTATTCAGTTCCTCCCCGGATCCAGCAAGGGGTTAGACAAGGACTTTCTCATCGTGTTCGGGGAGTGGCACGACAACTTGCATTGCCCAATAGAGGAAGGGACACCCAATAAAGGGTTTGATCCTCTATGTTATCCCAGTTTGCACTGTTTGTTTGCTAACAAGAATATGCTTTCTCTTTTGCAGATTTGCATGCCTTCGAACGACACTTCCATTTGGTCAACAATGAGGATTTGGAAACCGTACTAAGGGCAGAGGTCTTTGTGAATGAAACTGACATTCAAGTTAGAGTTCCTCACAAGATCCTTGGATACGATCCAATTCAAAAATCGTTCTCGGCTCTAAAGTACGTGATAAGAGCCAGAGATCCTTGGCTTCATAGGATCACCATAGCGGAGCAAGGGCTTTTGCTTCCTGAAGGGTCTCCTGTTCCAGAAGGTATTCCATTGGCGGGTCCTTCTACATCCCCTTAAGTTGCAGAGGCCGAGGGAGAAAGGCTAGGAGAAGAGGAAGAAGTTGCTAATCTAGGTCCATCCGAGGATGAATTTGGCGCATTTGACCAAGTCCATCTGTCTGAGGATCCCTCTGGTGACTTGGGCGACCCCAATTTGATCGAGGCGGACCTCTTATCTGCAAGGACTTCTCCCCAGGCCGAGATGGGCTTCAAGAGGCAATCTCAGACCAGCTTACTTGACCTGATTGAGGGCCAGCCGGGGAGGGACGCGCCGGGGAAGTCCCAATCCAAGCTTTCTCCTCCTCCACCCAAGTCTCTACCAGTTCAGACCAAGTCCTCCACCTAGTCCAAACTTCCACCCCCCCTTTAGCCAAGTTTGCCACTAAGGCCTAAGCCCACCGACCCCAAACAGAAGAAGGATAAAGGCAAATGGCCTGTGAGAGTAGATAAATCTCATTCCTCTTAGGAGGAGGATGAAGCTTGGCGGCCTTCTAAGCAGCAAAATACTAGGCACTAGGGCTAAGGAAAGGAGGTGGCCATGTAGTCCGAGGCCTGGGCTTGGCTCCCTGTCCCAATGCTCCATGGGGAACCTCTGATGGATGATGCCTCCTTCAGGGACTTTCGAGGAGGTGAAGGCACTTTTGTGGTCGTTGCACTGAAGAGGTCCCTGCTACTCCCCGCCGACATGCCGAGTTGGGAAACTTGAGGAGGGAGGTCCTCCTTAACCTTAAGAGTTATTTGGGCATGGTAAGAAAGGTCATCGAGCGTGAAAAGCGCTTGGACGTTGCTCGGACCCTTAAGATGTCTGAGGCCGATCTTACGAAGGCCAGGGAAGACCTTAAGGGGATGACTAGGGCTAGATATAGCACCGAAGCAGGCCTGGCCAGTGCTAAAAGACAGGCCCAAGACCAGACAAAGCGCTTGCTTAAAGTGGAAAATCAACTGAAGGTTGCCAAAAAGCAAATTGTTGATCTGAAGTAGAAGTTGACCGAGCCTAAGGGGGCCAAGAAGGTTGCTGAGTGGGCCAGAGATGAAGCCCTGAGGGCCAATGAGGAGGCTGAATTTGGCAGGACAGAGGCTTAGTGTTCTAAGGAGGTAGCCGAGGAGGAGGCTTTTGCCTTGGGAGTGGCCGAGACCTAGGCTGCTCTTAAGGCTCAAATGCCTGGGGTATTCAGCCTCTACTGCTCCCAAGTTTGGATTGAGGCCCTTAACCAAGCTGGGGTTGAGGCTTCATCTGAACTTAGGAGGGCTAAAAGGGTGTATTACCCCCCTGCCATTCGTGAAACTGCTCCCTCTAGCTCCGAGGCTGAGGCTGCTCTTGAGGAAGTTGGTACTGCTTCAAATGAAGATGCTCTAGCTATTACCACTTTTGATGAGCCTGCCAAGGAGGCCGAGCCTGCTGGGGTGATTGAAATAGACAAAGGGCCAAACCAGGAAGCACCCCAGGATGCTACAAAGTCCTCAGCTGATGCCCAAGCCCATGATGCCAAGGAGGCACCTCTTCCAGCTGATCCCCTTCAGGTTGCTCCCCTTAGTGAGGGCTCCAAGGATCTTGAGACCCTCTTTTCTTAGCTCCCCAAGGAAGGCATCAACATAAAGCTGAAGAAATAGGCCTCCCTGGCACTTTTGCCTTATGTTTTTTTTTTTTTTTTTA
>NW_027070642.1:0-45234 GCF_002906115.3 Quercus suber | reverse complement strand
TGCTATACTTAAAATTTTAGATATTATGAGTTTTAGATTTATATATATATATATATATATATTTTAATAGATTTGGATTTATATTAGGTGCTTTCAACCCAAACATGTACTTTCTCATTATGTAAGTGCACAAAAATAGATCAAGGTGGACCAAAATGGACCGATGTGACACGAATGGACCAAATGGAACAAAGTGGACCAAATGGACATAAGACCAAATAGGAACAAAGTGGACCAAATAGGACCGATGTAGACAGAATGGACAGAATGGGACCAAATTGAACCGAATAGGACCAAAGTGGACAGACTGGACGGAAGCATACCGAATAGGACTGAAGTGGACAGATTGAACCGAAGTGGTCGGAATGGACTGAATAAAACCAAAGTGGACTGAATGTCCCGAATAGGACTAAAGTGGATCAAAGTGGACAGAATGGACCGAATAGAACTAAATAGAACCAAAGTAGACAAAATAGACTGAATAGGACCAATGTAGACCGAATAGGTCCAATGTAACCTGAATGGACCAAAGTGGACTGAATAAAACCGAATGGACTAAATTTAACTTTAGTGGATAGAATGGACTATATTGGACCAAAGAAGACAGAATAGACTGAATAGGACCAATGTGGACAAAATAACACTTTTGAATATTTATCATTTTTATTGCATTTTTAAGGCTCATATTTCTAATTTTTAATGTCTATTTTAGTATTTTCTATTTTTTAACTCAAAACTAAAGTGTTTAGCCCAAATATAATAAAATTTGATACTTTTCAACCCAAAAATCAAGAAAAAATAAAATAAAAATTTGAGCTAATATAAAAAAGAAGACCTACAAAAAGAATCAATTTTAGGCCCAATTAGTATAAAATGAATTAAAGGGGGACCGAAATTGACCGAGTGAAGCAAATTGGACTGAAGTAGACCTAATTAGACTGAATAGAAATTGTTTAATATTTAGAGAGAACAAATTATCTTCAAAAAAATTATACATTATATTACAATACAAAATAATTATTTATTCTCACGCATTGTGTGGGTCTGCAATTATTATTAACATAAAAAAAGGATTTTGATGGGATAAATTTACCATATAATGCAGAGGATAAAATCAGAATAAGAACTATGCATGGCCTTAGTGTAAGCTTCACTGTTTATGCAGCACCGTATTAAGGAGAAAATCTGCATGTCACTAACTCATAGCTAGAAATGTCTTAGAAGAATGAATATGATGATTCAATTTCATGGTCTTTCTAACTTTGTCATCATAGATTTTATCAAAACCAATCGGTATCATATGCACACAGTTACACACACACAAAAGTCTATGAGGTCAATTTGATTTCTCCTTTGCATTGTCTTTGTTTTGCCCTCTTCCATCTCACTGGATGCCATTTTTCCTTAGTAAATGACAGCACTTACTGGCTTTCTTCTTCTTTTGGTGTTTTGAAAATTGAACCACTAGGCTGCAAAGGCAGCACTTGTAAACTTCTATGAGATACTGAGATTTGAAGTGAAAGATGATGTTGGAATAAAAATTGCAACACATGGTTGGATTGGAAGTGAAATAACCGGAGGTAAGTTCATGCTAGAGGATGGTGCTGAGATACAATGGAAGGAAGAAAGAGAAGCAAGTCTTTATTTGATGGTTTTCATATCTCCGACATTATTGTATATACAGTTAACTTTGTTAAGAATGAACTACAATTGTTTAGCACACTTTTCTCTCCCTTGTTCCTAAAGTAATAGTTTGGATGTTGATTCATGTAAAAATTTCTTTATCTCAAATCATTGCTCTCTTTAATTATATCTAGTGTATAGGAGAGAAGGTGGACTACACACAAAAAAATGATAAATAAAAACTAGAAGTTAATAGAGATATCTTAATTAAATAAAAATAAACTTGAAGCTGAATTTTCTTGCATGATTCAAAGATATCCCACTATTTTATGCTTTTTTATTTGGACCATAATTTTCTTTTCCTTAGTTCAATTGGGATTTTATTTTATTTTATTTTTTTTCCTTAATTAGGTTGATTTCCATTCTCTAGTAGAAGTAGGACTATGTTATTTCATCTCTAAAAGGATTGAATGCTTCCTATAAATACTCTTTAGAATTAGGGGGATGATGGGAAGTTGAATTTTAGGCAAAGTTAAAATTGTAATTTGCAAATTAGTCTTTTTATTAATAAAAATTTCTTTTAAAAGGTTTTCTTTATAATTTTGCTTATTGGCCTAGTTTTTTAGTAGAATTTAAGTTTTGTAGAAGAGTTCAATTTATTGTATTTGATAGATTATGCTTTGATAGGCCCTAGGCTACATCAGTTAGAATGGGAGTAAAGTTATGCCGCATTAGTTAATATCAAACCTATGGTGTCCACTCCATGATGATCACTCTTATCATCATGGCATAGGCTGGAATCCACATTGGTTGGAATCCACATAACTAAGAGAGAGAGAGAGAGAGATACAATAAAATTTTAATTTATAGTATTCATTCCATGATAATTGCTCTTTATTAGAGTTGAGCATGGACCCCGCTCAGCCTGACCCCAACCAAAGGGCTTTGGGCGGGCCAGGTGAACTTTCAATTTTGGGCCAAGTTTGGGTCCTGCTCTAATATATTTTCGATTTTCAAGTTGGCCTCGAGTTTAACTCAACCCGCCTGATTTAGTTTAAAAAAAAAAAAAAAAAAAAAAAAAAAACACCTTTGGCAGGTTTGAAGCTATATTCCTAATATAGTGCTCTCAAAACCCCCCCAAAAAAAAAAAGGTCTTTTGAAATTATATAGCTATTTTTTATTTCCAATAAAAATAAAAAATCAATTTCTTATTATTAAATTTCCTTCTTATTTCATCTTTTCAATTTAAAACCTTGACCTAATCTCCTCATTTAAGACTTTATTAACTTATACTTTCCGATTTTATTTTCAATTCAAATTTTAAAAAACTTTAAAAGAAAATCTTTTAACATTAATGACCCAACTTATTTGAGAAAATATTTAATCACTTATTAAAAACTTTCCTAATAGAAATGTCAACTTAAATTTGAATTCATAAACTTAATTTCTAATGGAAAGATTTATCTATAGTCACCTCATTAAAGCTGTAAGATGCATTTTGTTCTAACTCCAAAATTTAAAAGGATCTAGGTCCAAAGAGCCCAATACAATAAATTGTAGAGAGTGGTTAGAAAACTAGGCTTTAATGAGTTTGGTAGCAATTACAGTGGATCCAAAATAGCAATAAAGTAAAATAGAATGATTTTATCTAAAGAAAATCGTCCTCAACACAGTCCGAGGAGTTTAGTTCTGGTATATAATTCTTGAAGTTAATTACAAGTACATTCTTATTTTACAGTATTTTCTCTTAATTCTTCAATCCCCTCTCTCAAGGCATCCCTTCTATTTTATACTATCTTTTTCCTTTCATCTCTACCCTCCACGTGTAGATTAGATTGTCGATGTTGATCCCTGTCACATCAACACCTTCCTGAAGTCTCTGGGGAGAGTTGTAAGCTGAAAACTATTGTTCATGTATCACTTCCTCATTAATGCGTCAGAGAGTTAGCTGTAGAGCATTCAATGCGGTGGTAGTAGCTTTCCCTTAGATATTTCCCAGCTCCCATTGTCTTGTACGTTCATAACGCATATCTTATCAATAGAATTTCCTGGACTGTCACTCTGGATGACAGAACACACTTTCTGACCTCTGCTTTGTTTAGCCGAGGAGATACTCCTCCTCGGCTTACCTTCTCCAGCCTTCTCATTGTAGTTTGCTCCTAAAGTCCTAAGTCTTACATCTTCATTACTATTTATCTGTCCTCGGGCCACAAAATGTCCATCGGACAAGGCCTAAGGCCCAACATATATTCTTGGCCCTTTATCCCTACAAAAGCCTTTGCAATTTCGAAATTGAATTTTAAGATTCAAATTTAAAATTCAACATTGACTAACCCGATTATATTTGGAAATACAATATGAATTTACCAATTTCATTGCCATGAATTTTCACCGCATTGAATTTAAATTAAACATTAAGAATGAAAATCATGCACCAGAATGGAATAATGTGTTTAGACTTTTTTTGATATTATTGACAGTGCATTATATAAATAGAATTGTCACATTTGGAAATGGCATGACATGATAAATATTAGATTTAGCTATAATTAGTTTAGACTTTTTGATATTATTGCAAGTTGTATATTGGTGATACATTATGTAAATTTTTTTTTGAGAGAGTTACTAGGCGTTGCTCGTGATACCTTATCATCATAGCATTGTTTGTGTATGAGGATAACTCCAGCTTTATAGACTTTCTGCTGACTACTGACCTACATTACTAAATAGAATTATCACATTTGGATATAGCATGACATGATAGATAGTAAATTTAACTATAATTAATTAGTTAGACTAGTTATATTATGATCAATATTAAACAAGTTTTGATTAATACCCAACCCAAATAATGATATAATTTAGAGAAAAAAAAAAAAAAAAGAAAAGAAAAGAGAATGAGATCCATTTACTTGCCCCGAAGTGTGAGGTTTGGTGAGAGAATTTCGGTCATTTTTTATCCGTCGGGCCTGAACTCGACCCGACCCGAGTTGGCTTAGTCCCACTCTTTATTATCAAGCCAAAACACCAATTAATTTTTGTATAAGTAGAGTTAAAACCCAAGATCTCAATAAAGTTTAACTAACTAGAACTTATCATTTTTTTTTTTTGAAAACAACTAGAACTTATTATTATTATATAAATCATGTACTTATTAAATAAGTCAACAACTCAATATCAACGTTAACTATATATCTTTATGATAAAAAAAAAAAAAAGGTTAACGGTATATCTTATCCAAAAAAAAACCATTAACCGTACATTTTTAACTAAACATGCCATTTTATTTAAATAGAGATTAAATTCTATAAGATGAAGTGTAACAATCATGTTTTACACATTCAATAAGTGATTCCACTCAACTTTACTAAAATCAATAATCCTACCACAATAATAAATCTTCAATAAATCCCAATTTAGTTGGATTATATATGGGTATTATAATTGATTTAGTTGATTGTGTTTATTTTTAAATAAGTATAGGATGTGCATGTTGGATTTAGGGTAAAACAGTTTTACATCACTTTCTATTTAGTGAGAGTGATGTGATAGTCTCTCATTAAAACAAAATGAGATTTTTTCAGAAAAAGTACTAAGGTAAGCCAAACCTAAGAGATCTGGGTTTAATTCTGTCTACACCAAAAATAAATTGGTTTTCTAGACCGTTAGATGGATGAAAAGAACTAATATCAAGATGGACGTCATAGATTTAAACTCTCTTTAAAAAAAATTAATTAAAAAAAAAAAAAAAACTAGTTGATGTAGGTTACCTGAAACAAATAAAAATAATATAATTGTATTTTGTTCAAACTCTTTTTTTTTTTTTTTCAAACTCTACCTTTAGTTCTACGCTACAATCGTATTATCAGTCCCTAAAAATATATAAGGATAGAACCTTAGAGCATCCGCAACCCAGCTTGTATATGCCAAATTAGTAACATTTGGCATTTAAGCCCCAAAACTGCTTCATAATGGGAAGGGCATATTGCATATACCAAAAAAAATTTGAGATTAGCTACAGTACCATCTCAAATGTAAGATGGTACTGTAGCTGAATGTTAAAAAAAAAAAAATTTTTAATGCTTTTTACCCGGCAAATTTTTCTCTCATCTCTCATTTTCTCTTTCTTTCTCTCTCTTCCTTCTCTCTTTCTCATCCCCTCTCTCTCTCGCCGAATCACCAAGCCAGATCAAAGCTCACGCCGGATCGAATTTCTAGATCGCGTGGTGGTGGCGAGGCTGGTGCGCGGCTGAGATTGGCGTGATGGCCGGAGGTTAGCGCGGTGAGATCGGCGTTTGATGGGTTGACATGGTGACCGAGTCGTGCGTGGAGATCGGTTTGGCGAGGTGGGTTTTGATTTGGGTGGTTTAGATGGGGTTTGATCGGTGGAAGGAGATCGCATGGGTTCCGTTCCGATGGGGTTTTGATCGGTGGTGCTGTGGAGATCGGATTTTGATCCCATGAGTGCCGAAATAATGGGTTTGTTGGTTTTCATTTAATGGTTTGTTGGTTTATGGTTTAATGGATTTTCCGTGGGCGTGTGGCTGGTGGTGTGACTGGTGTTTGTTGGGTTCGGTTGCAGGGCAAATCCGATCACTTAAAAATCGGCATGGATTGTTGATGTGGGTTTTCTTCAAATTTTTGGGATTGTTTTTGTATTTGCTGGGGTGCTGGTGGTGTAGCAGCGATTTGGGTTCGTTTGAGTGATTGTTGCCAGGCAGAGGACTGGGTAAGTGATTGTTACTGGGCAGAGGAGTTTTTCACGTGAAGAGAGAAGAGAGAGATTTTTATAGTGGTGGGTGGTTGTTTGATCAGAGGCAGTAGGTGCAACGGCGTGGCTCTGTCTTTTTCTGGTTTTTTTTTTTTTTTGGTTTGTTGTTTTGGACGTGTAGGTTTATGGGTTGCCAGTGGCGTGTGACTGTGAGTGTGCAAGGTAGTGGTGATTGTGGTTCCTCAATAGAAGGAAAAGAGAAAAGAATAAATAAGTATAAATAATGTGTTGTATTATATAATGGTAGTGTGAGTTATATTATTTTATTGTGCAAAAAATTATTTTAATGAGTAGGATTGGAAATAAAAGTTGGATGTTGGAGAATTGTAAAATTATATGTATAATTGATAAAGTGACTTTTGAGATGGTAAAATGAGATAGGATATAGGATCCGTGTGGATTTCTTAATGACATCAGATTTTTGCCTGCCACATACCCTTCAGCATTTTATTATACCATTTTTGGTGGTCAGATTCCTTTAAGTTTTTGTATTAGTTATTAGTGTAGTTTTTACTTTACAAGTAGTAGTTTTGCTTTTGTTTTTTTTTTATTTTTTGATAATGTACGCATAGATTGTTGTCATATGTCTTAGTTCATTGACCTCCAATATACCTGCTGTCAAAATCATCAACCAGATTTTAAAGCTAAACGGTTAAGATTTGTAAGCCAAGGTTGTTTTTAGTAGAAGGAATTTCAGGGTCTCGAATCGCCTATTCTCTCATCCTCACTCTTCGGTTACATTCTTTTTGGAAAAAAAAAAAAAAAAAAAAAAGACACAGACTTTTCTTAATTCACTTCGAACCCAGAAGAGGTACCTCATCAATAAACAGCCAGCGACACGATTTCTGAATAAAGGTCTTTCTCTCTCACTCTCTCTTTCTCTCTGTTTGTACATATTTACATATATGTATATGTATATGCATGTTTGTGTACATGTATGTTTGGTTGTGTGTGTATATATAGAATGAGAATTGGATCAAGATAGGAAGATCTGACTGCAAATAATAAGACCCAGAAGTGTTTTTGTTTCTGGGATTTGTGTTTTTCATTTTTTATTATGAAAATTTTGGTTTTCAGAGGTTGTGGAGTTGAGTCGTTCAAACTCTGATGTGGATTTTCGAGATCTTGTTTTCAGAATTACAATTGTGTCTGGTGTGCAATTTTTATACTTTGTGTGACTAATTGGTTCATTGTTGATCTTTGTATGATTCGTTGATTTTTTCTTTTTGGATTTGTAGAAAGTTTAATTCTTGATGTGTGTAACATATTTAGGTCCCAAGCTCTGAACAATTCTTGGTTTTTTTAGAAGAATTCATTTTGTGAAGCTCTGATATATATATATATATATATATATTTTACTAGTATATGCCCATTGAGCATTTTCTGAGGGTTCTGATCTCCATTCAACTTTTTAGTGATACTCTTTGCACTTGATAGTTTCTCACTTAGAAGCCTGGAGTTCTTATGTATGCAATTGCTTTCTCTTTATTCCCCTTAGGGTTGTTTGGGTTGAGGGGAGAGAGGGAGAGTAGAGTAGAGTTGGCCCAATTTCTGGCCAAGTCTATTTCCCCTCACTTGCCCTCAATCCAAACAAGCCATTAGTGTAGCATAAAACTATCAAGTTGATTAGTGCACAACTTGAGGGGGAGTGTTGGAAGTATGATTTACTTTCCACCAATTGCAGAAAAAAATCAAGGTTTGATTGCTTAGAGTAAATCAAGGGATTGGATCAGTCAATTATATTGATATGAAATTCAAAATCAAAATATCATGTAATAAATTGATAGTTGACCCATTTTCAAATAAGATTAAATTTGGATGTGGTGTAAAACCCAAGTTTTACCCCTCCAATTCCAACATGCCACATTATCATATTACATATTAAAGAATAAGCACAACCACACTCAATCAAATTTTTTTTTTATTTTTTTTTATAAGTAATAAATTTATTGATATCAAAAAAGGAACACCCTAGTACACAGGGAGTGTACAAGGGTCAAACAGTTCAAGGACAAAAATTACAAGAATCTAGAAAATCAAGAAAAGAAAAAAAAAATGATTGGTTTCGTAAAGTAGCCAACCAATCCATTAAAGTTCTAAAGAAAAATAATTTCAGGTCTGGTATGAATCTCTCAATATCTTCAAAGCACCTACTATTTCTCTCCCTCCAAAGACACCACAATAAGCAATGGGGAAACAATCAACCAAATATACCCATTTCGATGACGACCAAATCTACCTTGCCAACATGCTAGAAGCCCCACTACAGATTGTGGCATAACCCAACTAACTCCAAACAAACCAAACACCATAGACCACAAGTCCATAGTAACCGAACAATGAAGAAAAAGATGATCAACCGATTCACCATTGCCTTTGCACATGTAGCACCAATCCAATATCCAAACCTTCATTTTTCATAAATTGTCAATTGCTAAGTATTTTCCTAAAGCAACAGTCCAAACAAAGAAAGTTACTTGAGAAGGAATCTTCTGTTTCCAAATACTTTTCCAAGGAAAACAATAGTCATTGGAGCCCACTAAAAGACTATAAAAATCCTTGACCATGAAACCCTTCTCTCTATTAGGTCTCCAACACATGTTCTCCTTACCAAACCCCTTCACTGAAGCACCATATATGGTATCCATGAAACCCAACAGTGCCTCTAATTCCCGAGCATGCACACCCCTAAAGAAACTCACATCCCAAAAGAGGACTCCATTAGTAAAATTCATAAGCTCAGCCACACTAGCCTCCTTATCTTGGAAAAATCTAAACAATTCAGGATAGCTGACTGCAAGAGATGTCTCACCACACCAACGGTCTTGCCAAAACTTCACCCTAGACCCATCCCCAATATTATATATAATGTGGCGAGAAAAAGATGGCCATCCCTGACTAATATTTTTCCATAAACTAATACCATATGGACCATTAACAAATCTGGTACACCAGCCACCTCATATACAGCTATATTTCACTTTTATAACTTGCCTCCAAAGGGTATCCTTCTCAATCCCAAATCTCCATAGCCACTTCCCAAGTAAAGCTGCATTAAAAAGTCTTACCTTCCTTATCCCCAAGCCACCTAAAGAAATGGAAGAACAAATAGTAGCCCATTTAACCAAATGAAATTTTGGTTTGTCACCAATGCCACCCCATAAGAAATTCCGCTGGAGTTTCTCAATTTGGTTAGCCATTACAGCGGGTATAGGAAATAAGGATAGAAAATAAGTGGGTAAATTAGATAGAGTGCTTTTAATCAAGGTGACTCTACCTCCCTTGGATAAGTACAAACGTTTCCATCCTACTAATCTCTGTTCTATCTTCTCCAAAATTGGGTTCCATATTGTCTTATCCTTGAATTTAGCTCTCAAAGGAAGACCCAAATATTTCATAGGAAGAGTACCTTGTTTATAGCCAAGGACATTCAACAATAAGTCAAAAGTATGCACCACACCAACAGGAACTAACTTTGACTTGCCCAAATTTATCTTTAGACCAGAGACTGCCTCAAACCAAATAAGGGTCATATGGAGAAACAATATCTGATCTAGATCTGCATTACAAAAAATTAGAGTGTCATCTGCAAAGAGAAGATGAGACATCGCCAAGGATCTTCCCTTTAAGTTACCCACACCAAAGCCTAACATGTGGCCATCATGGACCACTTTATCCAACATTCTTCCCAGGGCTTCCATAACCAAGACAAACAACAAAGGAGACAATGAGTCACCTTGTCTCAACTCCCTGGAACTCTCAAAAACCCCACAAGGAGAGCCATTAATCAAAATAGAGAAATGAATTGTAGGTATACAAAAAAAAATCCACCGTCTCCACTTAGCAGAGAACCCACTCCATTCAAGTAACTGAATAAGAAATCCCTAGTTTGCATGATCAAAAGCCTTCTCAACATCTAATTTGCATTCTAATATCCATTTGAAAATTCAACTTAACTGTGAGTTTATTGAGATGTTATTATGTGTGATAGGATACATTGAGTTTTAGGTAAAAAACTGATGTGGCAATCTCTTATTGAATGGTGTAAAATATGGGTTTTACACTCTATCCTTACCAAGTTCGAACTCTTTTCAAATTCTATAAATCTCATTATAAATATGGGTTTTCTTGTATTGTGTATCAATCAAAGTGAATGCAAGATGTAGCCATTTGGCCTACGGTGGTGTGGATGAAGGTCTTATTGACCCAACCACATTAATCTCTTTCATTCTTTCTTTCTCATATTTTCTTTATGTTCCATACTATTTCAAACTTTGACAGGGCCAATTCATTTATAAAAAATAAAAAAGTTAAGAACTATATTGATGTTGCAATCATAACAGCACCAATGCACTAAATCCAATTAGAACTTCATAGTACTAGGATAGGTGACCTCCTAGGAAGTTATCATGTTGCACCCATTTCCTTCCAAAATTGGGGGTAAATTTGACTACCAACTATCTATCACTATCATAGACCCCATAGAAGCAAGAGTCTTGTGCACTGGTACAAACTTTAACTATATTGAGCTTGGGTTTGCATTATGCACTCACTGACCTTAATTTGGTTCTACAGTGTAAAAGATTTAGCCAGTACATTACACTCGCTAGTTGTTACCACTTACAATTTAAAAGAATGCAGCTGCTGTGATTGGGTTCTACAAGCAACCTCACAGGCATTGGTTTTTGTGCACTGTTTGTTTAAGAAGAAGGGTATAGAACTATTTTGTTGGCTAGAAAATTGACATTTTACTAGCCTTCACAATGTAGAAGAGGAAATAGCATCATGAGGTTTGAGGTTTTCTGGGTATGTTGACTGTTCAAGGAAATAACTGAGATGGTCATTGTTCCAACATTGAAATTTAAATGCATAAATGAAGGACTCTACTTGTCAGGAGTGAGTTTTGAGCCAAGATGAGAACTTTTTGGAACATGGTATTTTAGGATATGAGATGGTGTAGATTCAAGTTTGTGGAGAATTATACACTGCACAAACCCATCCAATTCGTCCTTTATGAATCTTGCTCACACTCAGTTATGCAAATAAAGACCTCTTTTATTGGATGTAAACAGTTTTGATACACAACAAGTGTTTATATAATAAAAAGAAAGAACCAATGGATTCTGCTAATCCTGATTGTGTAATAGGTGCATGAGATCAAGCCTGATGGGATCATGTTATATTTTAATTAATATAATTTCTCAACTATCGGAGTAACATAGAGAATGACTTCGGATAGAATAGAATAACTGAAAAGAATACATTTGGCTGGTCATGACTAATCTGTAGAGGATCCATAGCTGAACCCAAAAATTTTGGGACTAAGGCTTGGTTGTTGTCTAGTTTCTCAATTCTGCCACTTTCTTATGAACTTTCATATGATACGCTCATTGACAATGGTTGCACTTCTTTTTGCATTCATTCTTGTGAGCAACTATTTGGTTTATGAATCTTCTCTATGATCAGTTTTTTGGAATATGTATGTGTTGACTTTTGCCTCTTAACCCAGAAATCTGATTATGTTGTTCAGAAAAAATTACAGGTTTTGTTGTTGCTGTTTTGTTGTTGTTGTTGTTATCATTCTTTTTCTTTTTTTGTTTAATCATCATTCTTATCATTGTTTATTTACTAATTTACTATTACGGTACTGCTCCATTCTGGCATTCAGCCAAATATATAATACAATTATGATTTATTCTTTTATATTGTGCACTGAAATTGCAGAATAAATAATCCTGGTATATATTTAGGAAATTTACTACAGTTTTCTTTATGGCCGTTTCTCCGCCCATAGATAAAGTTTGCTGTGGTGCAGACAGTAAAGAAGAGTTCAAGGAAAACAAGATTAAATGCACAAAAATTCAAGAATTTTGGTCTAATTTTGATCCAAGGCCTTCTTGGAACCTTTCATAGGTTGTATTAGTTTTTCATGTTTTCCAGTGTTTGGTAGCACAAAAAAGGATGAGTCAAAGGATCTTTGGTCAACATAAAAAGTATGGTTTATTTTTAGAGATTGTTTTCCACTAAATTTTTTTGGAAAACAACTCTATCTCACAGTAAGCTAAATAAGGGAAGTTAGGAATTTTTTTTTTTAAACTCATTTAAAGTTGCTACAAAACATTAGAAAATGAGATAGTTTTATAGAAATTGCTTCTTGGAAAATGACTCATTTTCTAGAAAACATCATGACTAAAACAGGGGTAGTTTGGTATTAAGTTATTATTGAGTCTTAGCATTAAGTTTTAAGGTTAGAAAGTTGCTGGTTTAGTTTTAATAAAACAGGGGTAGTTTGGTAATTTCTAGATTTTTTGGAATGAGCTGTAATGAGTCTTATTTTATGTTTAGAGTCCTTTTCCTATTTGGTTAGAAGTTCCTAAGTCCTTTTTTTGTATGTTATTAGTAATCCTAGTCATTTTAGGAATAATTTATTTGAAGTCCTAATCCTTGTAGGAAAGGATTTAACAATAGCCTATATTGTAGTCAATAATATTCATAGTGTGATTGCTTAGGAAAAGCTAGGTATGATTGCCTAGTGTCTTTATCTATCTTATTTCTTATTCTATTCCCTGTTAACAAAAAACAGTCAATATATTCAAGTTTCAATCTGTTTTTACCAAAACCCTTAAACATCTTATTCAAGAACTCATCAAGAAATCTAATTTAGTTCTGAATTCTTAAATAACGATCCTACATCAAGCTGCATTAGCCTAGTCTGGATCTGCATATTTTAAGAGGCATCAGATGACTTTTGAATGACATTTGGGGATTTGTATGCCAATTAAAGTTATGAAACAAGTTGGCAAATCTTGTCGTATTTCCAGAGCTTGTGTTTTCTTTAGGTAATCATGAGTGAATTATCTCTTGGATAGAGTAATAAAAATTTGATGAAGTAAACTTTTATACTAATTCCTTGTAATTCTTCATGTAGAAATTTGGATGCATCAAAAATCCATAAAGAATTTTGACAAGCTTGTGAAATGGAAGACGGTTACTATATTGGGAGAAGATGGGAGGACACTGATATTTTGGTGAAGATTTTCCAGTCTTTTGACATCCTTGAGTTAACTTCGGGTATCGCTCATGTCTGTAGTGCATGGCGTATGGCTTGCTGTGATCCTCTGCTTTGGAAAACACTTGATTTATCAATGATGAAATTGAATTTCATAAAAATCCCATTAGAGCCATATGTTTATGTTGACGGACGGTCTGATAAGATATTAACCCGTCTATTGAAGATTTCTATGAGTCTCAGCAGGGGAAACATAACAACCTTGATTTTCCATTTCAACCTATTCATGAGTGATGAACAGTTAACTTATACTGCGGAAAGGTAATTCCAGTTATTTTGTTGTTTATCAAGCTGAATATTTTAACCCTTAAGGTTTCTGATAGTATTGCTGATCTCCTTTTTTGAAATATATGTCTTTATAATGATTAATGATAAATGTTGAGATATCAAAGTAAGATTTTTTTTTTTTTTTTTAATAGTTATTTTGGACAAAACTTAGTTACATTTCCTCAGGTGTTGTACCTTAGGTTTTCCAATTAAATTCAAACACATTATTGCATTGAAAAAAATATATATTGTTTGTGATGCATGGGTCAATGTAGCATGGAATATATATAACTATACCCTATAGCCAATAGTTGTACTAAGCTATATATTTTAGGATGTGTTGTTATGTCTCTTATAGTACTACTCAATGTTGAATTGACAATAACGACTGTCTTTATTGCAGGTGCCCACAGCTCAGACGACTTGTTCTGCCGGCTTGGAACAGAATTAAAAAGACTGGAATATGCAAGGCCATTCGTGCATGGAAAGATCTTGAATCCCTAACAATGCCTGGAATTGCAAATCCTCCATACCTCATGGAGGAAATTTCCAAGAACTGCAAGAACTTTAGAGAACTGAAGATTATGGGCCCTTGTGATAAATTCTTTGCTAGTACACTTGCTACATTCCTTCCAACCTTGAAGGTCCTAAGCCTCCGATGCTTAATGCTATATAAGGAAGCTCTGATCATTGTCCTGGATAGTTTGCCTCACCTAGAAGTGCTTAACATATCGCATTGCCTTCTAATAGAAGTCCTTCCACCTCCTGGACCTAAAAAAGTTGTTAGCGAAATTGATCAATCTATTATTGAAAAGGCATCTCGGTTACGTGAATTTTTAACATGCATGAATGACTCATGCACTATGTGCCAGCGAACCAAAATTGATGAAGGGCTCATGAGGTGGTACAGATACGAGGAAGGGCTGTGGAAAGCAGATGAGGTGAGCTCTCTTGCACTTTGATTAGAACATTTGGAGATTGTGTTTCCACAAATTAGAAGCTGTATCATATTTTCCCTTTAGTGATTATATTTCTTTTATGCTAGAAGCAAAATAAAATGTTGCTGAATAAATATAAATGGCAGCCATCTTTATGGTCTTACTTGTGTTGCAAAAGACATCCTCCCACAGGTAGGTTTGGTTTTGACACATGATTGACTTGTTTTTTGGGAGAGAACTATCGATGTATGTGTCTGAAGTGTACATATTGTAAGTTCTTTTCTGTTGGGAACAAACTTTGTGGACCACCACTTCCTAATAATTGTACTACAAGTGGTGCAAAACCCAACATTGACAACATAGGGTGTCAAGATACTAGTAGACATGCTGTGGATTGGTTCTATGTGAGCATGGCACTTGGTTTTGTGGTTGGGTTTTGGAGTGTATGCGGTCCTTTACTATTGAACAAGAAATGGAGAATTATGTACTTTCAATTCCTAGATCACATGGGGTATAAGCTTAAGGGTGTTGTTTCATTGTAAGTAAATGTTGTAAAATTCGTAATATTTAGTGCAATGTCATGTGGTCATGTTGTCATGTTAATCAATATTTTGATGATTTCTATATCATATTTGTGCTAGTTAATCTTGTATTATTAGTTAACTAACTCCAATGGCATATATGAATATGGCATTTCTTCCTATGCAAATCCAAGGCAATCCAATTTGTAACTTTATTCAGTCCCTGTAGATTAATATTTTACTATTGAACAAGAAATGGAGAATTATGTACTTTCAATTCCTAGATCACACGGGGAATAAGCTTTAGGGTGTTGTTTTGTTGTAAGTAAATGTTGTAAAATTTGTAGTATTTAGTGCAAAGGTCATGGTGTCATGTTAATCAATATTTTGATGATTTTTATATCATATTTGTGCTGGTTAATCTTATATTTTTAGTTGATTAACTTGAATGGCATATATGAATATGGTGTTTCTTCCTAAAAAGATCCAAGGCAATCCAATTTGTAACTTTCTCCAGTCCCTGTAGATTAATATTGTAAAATCAAATTTTAGCTTATACAAGGAATTGAATCGTTAAAAGTAGTAATGTAGTATACTATACCTTGAAATGATGCCTTGTTACTGTTTCTGTTACTTTAAATGATATTCCTATAGGCGAGCTAAGTGTTCATCTGGCTATCCTAGTAGCTTTCTTTAGAATCTCCTATCAATCAATTTACGAAGTCTCATTGTCTCAACAGTATTGTGCATAACTGGACAAACTAGACATGTTGTTTATAACAAAATTCTAGGCTATTAGTTGGATCCCATCCAACTAGTTTCNCTTTGAAAAATACAACATTTGCCGCAATTTGTCAAAGTGATTGATTATGAGTGATGGATAATCACTTTTACATGCATTTATAATTTTTTTACCACTCATATATAGTCAACCATTTCGACAACTTGTGGCAAAAGTTGTCTGCCTAGACTCTCTTTTCAGTTTGAAGTTTTGAATTGCAGTGAAGCCTTTCTTGCTTTTAAGGTAGGTAGTGAAGGCTTGTTATTCATGATTATATGCATAAAAACTGTTATCACTGTCTTCAAAGAAAGTTCTGGCAAAAATCAATTTATTTATAAAGAGACTAAAAAGCTTCATCCATCATGTCTTCAGTCCTTGCTGTTAAAAGCCTCTTCTTTTTAGTGGAGAAATCAACATTTCTAAGTCCATGGAGATATATCCGATGTATAGCATACCTTCTCAGATCATTAACATCATAAATTATCGAACTTTTCAACTACATCATAAGTGATTGAATGCATTGTCCCATCCTTTCTACCTAAACTATCCTGGTTACCATCTTTACAATTATTAAAGCATTTAAAAAAATAAAAATAAAAAAAGGGTTTGGCTTGTCCCCATATCCCATCCAATACAGAGGAATACTGGACAAAAACCTTACCATAGAATTGATTATCAGTTTTGTATTTAATATATGAATGGCATCACTCTTCATTGTTTAGCAGCGCCCCCACAACAACCCCCACCACCCCCCCCCCCCCCAAAAAAAAAAAAAAAAAACTATATGAAATGAAATGTGAAATAGTTGGTAGGTGACATATTCTAACAGTGAATTTGGAAGTTTTATAAACCACTTTTGGACCTTCATAAAGGGTCCCAGCTCGCACAAATAATGGAGGGTTTTTTTTTTTTTTTTTTTTTTTTTTTATACCCCTGAACAATAAGTAATAACTAATAACAATAATATTGTTGAAATTTATTTGAAAAAAAAAAACAAAACCTACAGGGACCTCTCCATCTCCTGCCCCCTTTGAAAACACCCAGACAATACTTCAAAAAAAAAAAAAAAAAAACCCAGACAATGAGTACAGAGATGGTAACATGCCCAACCAAAGGCCAAAGCTGAGCAAGAGAGTCCACAGAGCAACATTATGGGCAAAAACATTTGTACATTTAGGTCTTATGATTGAAAATCAATCACTTTCGTGGGGACTCATCGTCAAAATTACTTTTAATATACACCAATCACAATATGTTGCATTAATAAATTAAAAATATATATATAAAAAAAAAAAATGTGTCACTGAATTGCTTGTTCATATATTAGATTAAATCCCATAAAATCATTGAAAAATCCAATGCACGGAAATGAAAATAGTATAGATCTTGATCCAAGAAAGTAGTAAATAAAAATTAAAATTAAAAATTAAAAACCATAACTTGAAAACTTTTGCAAGGACCTACTTAATTTTTACTGGGAGTGTAATTCTTCCTCTTCTCTAAAAGGTGTCCAGAACTGGTGCTGCAATGGAGGATGAATTTGTTGTATTTAATTCCCCTGCTGCTAATGTTAGAATGCTTTTGTATGAAGATGCCACATTTGATATCTATAGTTTTGTACCTACCATCTCTACCTAGCTGGACCATTCCCATCTGATCAAATTACTCCCAATGATTGCACTTTCATTTTGTCAATAACTCAATATTACGTTTTGAGAGGAGACATTGAGAGAGTTCACACCCCAAAACTTTTCACAAAATAAAAAAGTTCAGTTATTTATGGCCATATTAGCCCTTTAGCCACCCTAATCCATATGTGTAGGATGGCAAAATGTCTACCTTCTCATAAATTTATAGAATGCTATACGAGTATAATAAATGTGTACTCATTTATCTCACATAAAATCTTAACAGTCATGAGCCTAGTACTTCAATTATCGGATTATAAAAAAGAAATACAAAAGTGAGTCTTATCATGAATTTAATTATGTGAGATGATAAAGTATGCATCTATTATTCTCTAGGAGTATTCTATAATTACTCCTATATTATCTTCCTCTCCATCTTGACTTGGTTTTTCTTATCTAGAGAAAACACCTCAACTAGTTGTGATCTCCTAACGTTTCTAATAGAGAACCATAATTCAAATCCACCTACCCCCAATTATCGGATTATTTTTTTAAAAAAATTACAAAAGTGAATTTTATCATGACTTTAATTATGTGAAATTCACTATTATGTGAGATGATGGTATATGCATTTATTGTTTTCTAGGAGTATTTTATAATTACTTCTATATTATCTTCCTTTCCATCTTGACTTGGTTATTTTTATCTAAAGACGGAGATTACTAGCCTAGTCCTCTGTGTGTAAATTAATAATATAATAAAATTTTCTTTTTTCACACACTTCTATATATATAATTAAAGCCAAAACTATAAGAAAAATCAATTATATTCTAAAAGTTTTTTTGAGAGTAATTATATTCTAAATTGGATTCTAATTGTTGTCTAATTTTACGCCACATGACTATCTAAGTTTTTTTAATTTTTGTTCTAGGTGAATTAATGTTGTGCAAAAAGACAAAGAGTTTAGTATAAATAAACTATCAAAAACTCAATAAAAAAAAGAGTAAACTCATGTGTATATCCAAAAAAATAAAATTGAAAATGAGAGAGAGAGAGAGTTAAACTCCTCTATGACTATATATATAATTAAAGTCAAAGTTGAAAGAAAATTAAATTGGATTCAAATTGTTGTCTAATTTTACAACACATGTGTCCTATCTTCTTCTTTTTTATTTTTTTCTAGGTGAGTTGATGTTGTGCAAAAGACTAAAGGTCTAATATAAATAAATCATCAAAAACCCAATTAAAAAAAAAAAGAGTAAGTAAACTCATATGTATATCCAAAAATATATATAATTAAAAATTAAGAGAGAGAGAGAGAGAGAGAGTAAAACTCATATATGACTTAAAAAATATATAACTCTTACGTCAGGTATAATTTAAACTCATATATGTGTGTAATTGTAATTGTTTTTTAATTGTACCGTACATATGCACGAGTTATATGCTAGTTTTTCTAATAAAGAACCATAATTTAAATCCTTTACCCCCAATTTCCAGATTATAAAAGCAAAAACAAAAAATACAAAAGTGGGTCTTATCATGAATTTAATTATGTGGAATTTTTATTATGTAAGATGATGGAGTATGTATTTGTTGTTCTCTAGTAGTATTCTATAATTACCCGATATTATCTTTCTTTCCATATTGACTTAGTTATTCTTATCCAAAGAGGAGATTACTAGCCTAGTTCGTTATGTGTAAATTAATATTGTAATAAAATTCTCTTTTTTCACACATTACATTAAAATTTCCAAAACACACATCTTTCTCTAAGGAGATTAAATTCTGTAAGGATGTGATATAAAACTCATGTTTTATCTCTCCAATCTCAACACGTCACATCATCTTATCATATATTTAAGAATAAAGATTAAATTTTGTAAAGATGTGATGTAAAACTCATGTTTTACCATTTCAATTCCAACATACCACATCATCTTATAACATATTTAGGAATAAGTACAACTACATTCAATCAATTTTAATACCTATATATAAATTCAACCAAATTGAGAGTTTATTGAGATGTTATTAAGTGTGGTAGGATGTATTGAATTTTAATTAAAATATTGATGTGGTAATCTCTTATTAGATAGTGTAAAATATGGATTTTACACCCTATCCTAACCAAATTCGAACACGAAAGAATAAGCACAATCACACCCTATTAATTATAATACCCATATATAAATCCAACCTAACTGGGAGTTTATTGAGATATTATTAAGTGTGGTAGAATGTATTGAATTTTAAGTAAAATATTAATATAACAATCTCTTATTGAATGATATAAAACATCTTTACCAATTTCGGATTCTTCTCTGAGTACTCTTTAGTATCACTTCTCCTCTCTCATTTGTTTCACTCTCATCAACATTGGTGTCATCTTGTTAGGATTGGTAAAATATATTCATCACATTTTGGCCCAATCTACCCCTTGCAAATTTTATTTGCGTTGAAGAAGGGATGACAGACCCACCCATACCAATCTGGCCATATTCTGTTGCCGTGCCTATTTATATTGGTTTAAATATCCGAAGGCAAATTCCCTACCTACCTTCATTGTAATTCAAATATATATATATATATAAAGTAAATTGAATTTATGAACGGTTGGCTATAGCTTTGGCAATTAGATTAAAAAAAAGTATGGTTAACAAGCGTCTAGGGAATATTAAATTATGAATTGTAATGCATATTTTTAAAAAAGAAAAATACAATTGTCAATAATCTATTAGTTTGTATGTATAAAGTATTGTGGTTATTTATATTTTTCGTGTTACTTTTTTATTTATTTATAAATTTGAATAAAAATTTCATGTAATATAATATTATATATTTAAATGATTTTTTGAAATTTGTATAAAATGTCATGTGATATAGCATTAAATGCACCTTAACTTATGTTTTTAAGATACTCGGTTAACAAAACTTAAAAATATTAAAGTTCGGATAAAGTTTAGTTACAAAATTTGTTATAGTCTATGACTACAACTTTATTCAATAAAAATAAATATTACTACATATTTTAAAAATTTAAACGTTGAATTGTAAGTTCTTTATGCTTTTAATACATATGTCAAAGTTTGTGTCATTCTTATATTATTTACTATATCATTTATGAACTTATATTTTATGCATAATTTTAACTTACAAAAATTTGCAATTTAAACAATTTATTAATGACATAACTATTAATCTTTAATTTTCTATAAATTTTGCAAGCACAGAGAATATAAGACAAAAATGTAATCCAGTTGTGGATTTGTCAAAATTCATCTCCAGTAAAAATATATTAAGTAAAGTTGTAGTCTTAGATTACAACTAATTTTATAATTAAACTTTATCGTACTCCTTTTATGAAAATTATAATAAAATTATTAATTAATAATCCATCTAACGAATTATTTTGTTTTGCGTGTAAAGTATGTTTTACCTCATGCAAATGAAGTAAATGCCAACCCAAATAAAGCTATAGTCTATCACACGACAAGTAAAAATAACTTGTTTCTCGGTTTTTTTTTTAGGACTACCTAATTTCCACCAATAAGTTTTTAGAGATAATTCTCACAAAAATACAGGATATGGAGAAAAAGCTGTGAAACTTTTCCAAGTTTTCTGTCTATATAAAGGTCAGAAACTTCAAAAGGGTCATACATTTTGCACCAATTGTTTCTGTCCAAAAGGTCAAAAAAAAAAAAAAAAAAATTAGATGGAAAAATATATATATATATATATATATATATATATATATTTGACAAACGAGGTATCTATTTGACTATTCCCTCGGTTATATACAATCTTTCATAGGAACCACATAGCGAACAACAACTTTTTGGTGATAGAAATATTAATTTTTTTTAAAAGGCTTAGTGAGTGTTAAGAAGAATAGGAAAAATATATACTTCATTTTTAAAATTAAGAAAAAGGATGCTATTCAAACAATTTTAATCCCTTCCCAGCTATCTATAATCCCCCTTCCCCTTAATATTAGGTAACAAAAATGTCTAAAGAATATCAGTGAATTACTTTCATTTATTCCCCAAAAAATAAAAACCACATTAAATTAAAAATGTAATTGCAAATTTGCAATAGTTGGAACTTGGAAGAAGAAGAAGACAAATGAAATCGGCAGTCTCTGTCTCCATCTCTAGTTTGTCGTTGGATCTTATGGAACCTTCAAAAACAAACATAAAAATGAAATTCAAATTAATAAATGTAAGTATTAAAATAGGTTATATACTTATACTACAAATCACGTCCTTTAATTTTTTTAAATATACATTCTTTAACTTTAACCTTTTTTTAAAATTTTTTTTTAAAAAAACGTTAACTTGTTTTTAAGTCTCTCTTTTTTTTCTTTTTTTTTTTCTTTTTTTTTAATCATTTAATTTATATTCATTTGTAATGTAGTCATTTTATTCACTTTCATTCAATTTGTAGCGATAAATCTACCAAAATAGATTATTTTAGAAAGTAAAAATACTAAAACTGGTTTCAAGATTAGACATACTGATTAAATTAAAAACATGTTCAACATAAAAGGCAGAAAAAAACTAGAATGATTGAATTAAAAAGAATTTTATTTATCAGACAAAATTAAAAAATAAAGTATAATTTGTACAATATTAGCTTATTATAATTAGTAAATCTTAATAGTTAGCTCTAATGCTTCATATAATTCATGAATTTTTAGGTTTACATATCTTACCTAACATCTTATTCGAACAAGGAAAAAAAAAATCTTACCTAACATGTTGAAGTCAGCATTAATTTTTATCCAACTATGAGAGCAAAAATTATATATTGTACTGGGCATATATGCCAGATTTCTCACAGACAAGTGGACCCCACACACTGTGAGACCCACCAGTGTGTGAGTGACCTGGCATATATGCCAGGGATACCATATACTAGCTCAAGTGAGAGAGGTTGAAAGTTGGATCACACACTACACATTCTAGTAACTTCTTTATATAAAAAAAAAAAAAATCATATAACTTATTTGATTAATAAGTAAAATTTTAAGTATAGTTTTGTAGGTACCACGGTAATCTGTACTGTAACTTAAATTCTCAGATTAAATTTTATAATATATAGTTATATTAACCAATAAATTTAATTATCCTAGAAAGAAAATAAGTTGTTGATTTTAATTGTAAGCAAAACAATTAAAAAATTGTACCTAATTTTTGTTTTAAAAAAGTGACTTATTATTATTACTAGTATATAACTTGTGTATATGAATAGTACAATTAAAAACAATTACAATTACATATATATGGATTCAAATTATACATAGTGTAAGAGTTATACATTTTTTAAGTCATAGATAAATACATTAGTTTTATTTATTTATTAGATATAGACATGCCTTTATCCCTTTTTTTTTATTAAATTTTCTTATGATTTATTTATATTAGATTCATCTTTTGCATAATATTAACTCACCTAACAGAATAGGTGCAAAATTATACAATAATTAAAATTCAATTTAAAATCTAATTTTATTTTCTAAAGGATTTCAATTTATATATATGAGCTCATTGCTCACCAAACTATAGGGAGAAAAAAAAAAAACAAAAAAGTTTGGAAATTTGGACCAAATTCCCCCAAAAGACTATGAGTTGATAATACCTATAAAAGATCTCACCTTTCATCTCCCTTACTTTCTCTTGCATTTTTCATTCACCGAAAATCAAAGCCAAAGCCAAAACCAAAACAAACAAAAACTAATGGCTCTGCAGCAGCTATGGGAGGCACTGAAGGAAGCGATCCCAGTGTACACGGGCCTCTCTCCAGCGACCTTTTTCACTGTTCTTGCTCTGGCGTTGGCTGTGTACCACGTGGCTTCCGGTCTTACTTTCTCTTGCATTTTTCATTCACCGAAAATCAAAGCCAAAGCCAAAACCAAAACAAACAAAAACTAATGGCTCTGCAGCAGCTATGGGAGGCACTGAAGGAAGCGATCCCAGTGTACACGGGCCTCTCTCCAGCGACCTTTTTCACTGTTCTTGCTCTGGCGTTGGCTGTGTACCACGTGGCTTCCGGTCTGTTCGGGTCCTCCGATCAGCGGCCGAGGGTGCGCGAGGAGGAGAGTCAGCCACTCCCTCCGCCGGTCCAGCTCGGAGAGATCACCGAGGAGGAGCTCAAACAGTACGATGGTACTGATCCTAAAAAGCCTTTGCTCATGGCCATCAAGGGCCAGATCTACGATGTCTCTCTC
This sequence comes from Quercus suber, assembly GCF_002906115.3. Classification (NCBI taxonomy): domain Eukaryota; kingdom Viridiplantae; phylum Streptophyta; class Magnoliopsida; order Fagales; family Fagaceae; genus Quercus; species Quercus suber. The sequence goes on along the minus strand of NW_027070642.1, from coordinate 21,407 downwards.
AGCAGGTTTTGTTTCATTATCATAATACTTTGGTTTTTTTTTTTTTTTTTTGGCTTTCTGGGTTTTTGGGTTTTTTTAATGATGTTTTGTGTAACTGATTGTATGTTAGCTGGTACTGGTAGGTGATGAATTTTTTTGAAAAGATTGGATTTTTGGCTTTCTGGGTTTTCTTTGGGGGTGTAGGAGTGGTTTTAGCATCTGGGTTTTGTGTAATAAATGGTATATTAGCTGGTAGGTGATGAATTTTTGAGAGTGGCTTTGGTTTTTGGAATTCTGGGTATGTGAAAATTATTGAGCTTTTGGGCGGATTTTTACTTTTTAGGATTTCTATGGGGGGTTTTTGGGTATCTGAAAATTGTTGAACGTTTTAGGATTTTTAGATTTTCTTTTTGGGGTCAACGGAATGCTTTGGCATCTGGGTATGTGAGATTTTATGTCTTTATGGTGTGTTTGAGGGTAAAAGTGTTGTACTTCCTTTTTCATGTTCAGCGTTTTTTTTATTTTCTCTCTCACACACAAAAGAGATTTTTTGGGTTTTGTTTGGTGTTTTTATTGATGTATTGCTTTCTGGGTTGTAAATAAAGGTCCTACGAGTCATCCACAAAGTTTCCACTTTTACGGTTTTAGGGAGCTGATTGGTAAGCAGCCTTGCACCGACCTTTTTTATCCCCAAAAAAATATATGGGAGAGGTTTGTTTCCGAACTTGAACTTGCGACTTGTTCCTTTTGGTGGAAGGCACTTGGCATCGACCTCTAGGTTTTAAATGATTCCATAATTTTTTTTCAAGGACTTCTCTATAGCCTTGTGATACTTTCTATAAGCACTCTTGCTGGTTGTTGTCTACGGAAGAAAAAGGCTTTTTCGAAATTGTGTAATTTGAGCTCAATGCCCATCTCTTTATATGATTAACAATATGTATAACATAGAAGGGGAGTACTTGCGACCAAGTGTGTTTATAGTTTGATTCAGCAAACTCGATGAGATAATACTAATAGTCTCTGTAGTCTAGGATGAATCTCATAGCTTAAAAATATGTATATTAGAACTTTCGTGGTGATGCCTAAGCAAGTGGTGGATCTGCTAGCTTGTTTGAATAGAGGTGTGGGCAGGTGTTGGACAGCAGTTATTTGGGAAGCAATTCCACAATGCATAATGTGGACTACTTGGCGAGAACAGAATCTCAGAACTTTCAAGGGGGAGGAACATTACATCATTGAACTGAATCAGTTTTTCTTGCTTACTCTGTTTGATTGGATGACTGCAATGACCGGTCTTTTTATCCCCTCTTTTTTTGAGTTTTTATAGTTGTGTACTTTTGCTTAATGTTTTGTTTCCTTTAGTACACATCCTGTGTACCATAGGAAGGAACAGATTGTATGCTTCTTATCTTCTATTAATAAAGTTCTTTACCTATAAAAATTAATTTAAAAAATATATATATTAGAAGGAAAGTACTTGCAACAAAGTGTGTTCATGGTTCAGTACAGCAAACTAGACGAGAGAGTAATCTGTAGTCTATTATGAACCTCATAGCTTAATTTGGACTAACCTAAAAGGTTGGGAGTAATCTGTAGTCTATTGTGTGTGTTTTCCCGACTCTCCTTGTTCTAGGTATGAGGCTAACCATATATAGTTGGCCTTGTGTTCACCTTATTTGTCTGCTTTTCCTACATGCTTTGTTTATATTCACTTACAATTCACCTGTTATTTTCATGTGAAGTTAGATTCTTTGGAGTGAATATTCATTCTAGGTAATGCCATGACCTACTATAAGCCTTAGTATGGGGTAATTTTTAAGCAACTAGAATGAATTGCTTGTTTTCATTGGTTGTTTATATGGTCATTGTGGGACTTTTTTAATTTTCTTTATTGGCATAAAATATTGTTTTCATGACTATATTGTTGTATGTCATACGATTTTGGGAGTCCTCTTTTCTGTGTGATTTCTAATTTGATTGCATTTAAACCCATCTTCCTGGCAGAATGTTTTATGGACCAGGTGGTCCTTATGCACTGTTTGCTGGAAAGGATGCTAGCAGAGCTCTTGCAAAGATGTCTTTTGAAGATAAAGATCTGACCGGGGATGTATCTGGTCTTGGTCCATTTGAACTTGAGGCTTTGCAGGACTGGGAATACAAGTTTATGAGTAAGTATGTTAAGGTAGGAACCGTCAAGAAGTCTGTTCCAGAAACTGGTGATGGGGCACCCACCAGTGAACCTACAGAATCTACAGACCGTGATGTTGTTAAACCTGCTGAAGATGGTCCATCAGAAACCGCAGCTGTTAAAACCGAGGAAACCCCTTCTGGTGCTGATGTTGCAAAAGAGTAAAGGTGGAGTATTTCAAGCGCCAATAATGCAAACTTTTGTAAACAATTTCTAATGGAGACACTGAACGAGGGTAATATTGGGTGCGTGTATTTCATCAATCATGTTATACTCATAAGGATATGGTTAAGATTGTAGTGTAGGATACCCTACTTATGAACGAACATGTTTGTAGTTTGTTAAATAATGTGTTGGGGTTTCAGAGCTGCATCATTCAGTGTATTCAATTTGGTTAAGAGTAATAGCATACATTAATCAAATATATGGAGTCCCCTTTTTTGCTCCTCAACGTGCAATATTAGAGTACACGCAACTTAGTTGTATTCGGATCCTTCTCAATCCAAAAATATAAACAAATAAATAAATAAAAGTAAAAAAATCCTCCATTTTTATAAGATAATGATGAAAATTTGTAGGGAAATAATACGTTCACAATATTTTTACAATAAATTTTAAGTGAAAGGTTGTTACTAGTTGTTATTATTAGGGTAAAAAAGTAATCTTAATGTTAGGTTTAAATTTAAACCAATAAGATTTGTTGCATATTTAAATTTAAATAAATAATAATTAATTATTTATGATTTATTATAAAAATATTGTGAATGTAGCATCTTTCATATTTGCATAATTTGTATATTTAATACATGAGATAATTATTACCCCTTTATCTCATTACCCGAAAGAGGATAATGAGGTGACTCTTGAAAAGCATATTTCCGAAAGTATTTTATTCATTGGCTCTGGTTGTCGAATACAAATTGTAATCTGGGCTAGGCTAGGCCTACAGGTAGGAAAATTTGGAGGTTTCTCAATTCTTAATGAGTTCTGGACAGCGAATTGTCATTTTTCTCAATCTAGGCCATAGTATTTGTGGTCTGCCAATCCTTGTTTTGATGCCTTGAATCAAAGTGGGTCCAATGTTGTGTGATTCATATCTAAAGCATGAAAAATGAACATAACTTGTCGCCAAGTTAGCACCTCATACTACCCAAAAATTACTGCATTACAAGTAAGGACTAATGTAGTGTAAAGTTTCCTACTTACCCCATAATATATATTGACCATTATTTGCAAGAACGCCTCCAAAGTTGAAAAGCTAATAAGTGGTTACAACTTACAAGTACATAAATATAAAACCAATTTGGTGTAGCAGCCCTAGGGGTCTGCATATTGACAACTTCATTTTTTATTCTCAGGCAAGCTCAGTGCAGCTCAGAGATATTCCCATTCTCATTGAAACGATTTAAATAAATTTATATGTAAAGTAATCATATTTGGTTTTCCATATCTAGTTTTAGTCAAAGACTCAAAGTAAGATTTAATTTTTTATAATTTGTATTGAAAAACAAATAATAATGCATATATTGAGCAACTATAAAGCATTTTTTTTGTAATAGAAACAAATTAAATTATATATTTTACTTTGTTATCTTTTGTAGTAGACTTAAGACACGTTGTTACATCCTCCGCAACACTTAAAAATGGTGAAAATTATTCAATGCTCTATGAACAATATTTTTTCATTCTTCATAAAGATGAATTCTACTATAATTTTAATTTAATTACAAGAATCCAATATTATGTGAGTAGATGGAACATTGTTTCTAGAATATTGAATAATTGCATTATAAATGGTGTTATTCCCACGAGAGTACCCGGGTGGTAGATTTATTAGTATAGGATGTGAGGTAAATCTAGAGGTCTCAAATTCAATCTAGCACACTATCGATCTATTGGGATTTTCGAGATGCCTTATGGTGCGGTGCTAATAACAAGATTGGACATTACTTAAATTAAGTAATAAGAGTAAACCTATTTTCACATCATAAATAGTTGCTTTCACATTATCTATTCTCCTAGGATATCTATTACCATAGACTCACTCTAAGAGAAATTACTGAAGAAACCAATTGAAATAATTGTTTTCCCTATGTTCAGATGAACATGAACCCAAGGGTCATGGTTGCTATCAGTTTAATAATAGAGCATGGCATTTTTGTCTATAGTTGACTTTAATAATAAACCCATTTTGGCACTAATCTCGTTTAGCACATGATAGGTTTTGACTGACATATGGTCTTCTTTATTTTGTGAAAAATATTTTCTAATTTTTAATATAATACTAGTACTTTTTTTAATACAAATATAATACTAGTACTAATATCTGGAAATTCAAGAGAAAATTCTTATAAAAGTTTTTTCTTTTTTTGAGAGAGTTTCAACTTATGGCATCTACTCTTGAAGATAGCTCTTTATTATCAGGCCAAGACACCAATCAGTTTTTGGTGTAGGCGGGGATTAAATCCTAAATCTCTTATTCAACTATCAAAGATTTTACCAGTTGAGCTAATTGGAACTCACACTCTTATACAAGCTTTTAATGTCCTTCAAAAAATATTGTTTTCTACTCATTCTCTCTCTCATAGAAAATTTGGCACATAACCTCTTTTATAATTCCTTTATATGGTTGGATTTAACATTGATCTATCCAGTCATGAGATTGAAATTAATTGAGGCACCTAAGAGACTATCAATTGAATTTAAGTTTTATCATAACCTTTAAAATTCTTCAACTCTGCTGGCTTTTAAGTCTATCAAATTTAACTGGATGAAATCATATTATTGTGCAACATAAGGATTAGGAGCTAATATTTTAATCTAATATCAAAACTCGATTTGTGCCTACCTAGAGCATATTCTCATAAATTCACATGGTCAAATCTCTCTTTTATTATTGCTAATATTTTTTGGTTACTGTGCAACCTAAGGATCAGTAACTAGTGTTTCAATTTCATGCCAAAACCTGGTTGGTCATATTCGTATGCTCAGAAATTCACAGTCTAGACTTTGTTTTTAATTTTTTTTTAATAGGAACAAGTGAGGATGAAGGATTTGAAATCAACTTCAGACAAAACATCTAAACTACAAAGCTCTTTGTGTGCGTTTGACATCAGCTTATTTGATTTTTTGATGAAAATCATGAACTATAATTATTATATTGCACTAGTAAGAGAATCGAGGAGCACCAAATTAGAGACAAATGTTGGCATGGAGATTCCAAGCCACCATATTAAATAGATAACTTGTATTGTAGGTAAGTTTTGTCACCTCTAGGCTCCAAATCAGTGTTGAACCAAACCCTGCATCGCTAGCACGGCATGGTCTAACACAGCTTGATTATCATTGGACCACAAGGCCAGGTACAGTTTCTTAAGTTGCACATTTCACTTTCTAAGGCTGGCAATTGAGTTGGCCCACTGGAGACACTGAGATATCGTTTCAGACTTTCAGTACATATTTTGTACTGCTTAATTAATTGCCTTGGTCCCCTTAACAACTGCCTTGTGAGTTTAGTGATTAGAACCAAACCCTATACTTTGAGATAATAGCATTCCAACACATGCCTGACCGACTAAAGCACACTCTGGAGCCAGACATTTCACATTTTTAGTGGTGATGAATCAGGAAGTGGTGGAATGGACAAAAAAATGTTCAAAGATGTATAGGGCCCTGCTAGCACGTGTCAGCAAAAACTTGTTGCAACATGACAATAAGCAAGACAAAAAATTTCATTATTCTTCTTTTTCACATCTATTAAGATTACATGGTGTAATTGGTGTTTATAAAAGAGGTGTAAATAGCAGGTTCACATGAAAGTAATCTTGTTCCAATCACAACTTACTACGCCAACACTAGTGAAAAAAGATTGTAAATTTTTACGTGTCCCTGGCTTTACAAACTTATAAGTCTTGGTAATCCAACTCTGTCAGATTTGACTCACATTAGTACATTAGACCATGGTACACCAAACCAGATAGCTCCAATATCAGTTTCATGTTTATTATGACAACATCCTAATTCACTTTTTTCCCCTATCATATGAAAATTAATCTCTTATTAGTTCTGAAGGCATAAATGATAATCAACTAAATTAGGTAGGCCTAATAATTATAAGAAAGTGGGTGTATATGTCCTTTAAATATCTATTGTTAATTTTTTGGCTCTATCTTCATCACAAGATGCCTGGATCCATTGTATAAATTTTCTCCAAACCCTCAAAAAAGAACTCTGAAGATCCTGTTTTCTCTGCTTCAAAGTTCAAACTCCTTTTTCTTTTCTTTTTTCAAATTCCTGTTCCATAGTTTTAAGACATGGGAGTTCACAATTTTTCATCGCTAGCTGTGTTCTTTATTATTCTCCTTGTATTAGTCTATCTTTGTGATTGCCGGCACATCAACTGGGCTGCCAATGTAGAAACAGAACCAAGAACAAGAACCAAGTCTTCTTTTCAATTTCCTCTCAATACTATTTCACATTTCGTGGCATTTGGAGGCAACAAGGCCAACAATGTACGCATTGTTTCACATCCAGTTATTCCAGGGGGACCAAATCCACTTCACAACTGATAGATAAAATTTGGCTCAGGGACAGAAATGAGGAAAGTAAACAATTGAAAGTAGCTACCTTTCAATTGGAAGCAGATGAATTTCTTTCCTGTTGTTCTTTGCTGAAATTTAAGGTTGTTTAGCTTGTGGCGTGAAGCATGTCTTGTCATGAAGCTTTACGCGAGAGATATAAAATATCCTTTGTACTATATGGTATTGTAAAAATACGTGTTTAGACTATCAAAGCATAGGTTCAGTAAATTTAGCTGCGTGGGTGTATTTACTTGTCCTGTGGGGCTTTGCTGAATTATCAAGTATTTATCATCTATTGTTTCTAGAAAATTGTGCTATGTATTATGGTTTTTACTTTTTAGTTTGTCTGATAAAGACACGACAACTCTAGACAATTCCCCTAAACTATTGGATGAGTAGTGATATATTACATGATACTTTTTTGTTTTTTACTCTGTTCAGTAACAGAGAACAAAGCAGAAAACTCAGAACCTTAAGTTGAATGTAAAAGTTTTTTATTCCCAAGCCTAATTTTGAGCTTTTGACTCCTAATTTATTTTCCTGCAGCTACCTGCAATTAAAACAAAGCATAAGTATATCTTAACTAACGTTCCTTCTTGTTACTCATAACTATTGCATTTATCATCGATGAAGCAGAACAGAAGAAGAAATTGAAGAGGGAAAAGATGGAGCTGTTGGATCATAAAAGACTTCTATAGGATGACTATAAAGATGTTTGTAATATGAAATGTTTGGTAGTCAGAAAAATCTTATTAAAGACTTTCAAATTGGACTGGTAGAGCAAGAGATGCATTTGTAAGAGTACAAATCAGAACTGCATATGAAGATAAGGACTTCAAAATATTATGGTTTTCTCATACTATGCAAACAAGTAAACACATTACTAAGATGTGGTTTGATCACCAAAGTGGACTATGGTAAGAGAGAGAAGATATATCCTATAAATGAACAGATATATCACAATAAATATAGCATATTGGCAACAATGAATTCATTTAGCAGAACATGTGGGTATTGTAATAGCATCTTCTAAATTTACATTTGATTCTGTTTTCTTAGGCATTGCTACTTTGCTAGGTGTAGCATTTTGGAAGTACTTCTAACATTTTTAAAGGCTGACAAAAATGATTTTGACTTCTTTAAAAATAGTAATTTACTTCTCAAATGCAAACAAAAAACTATACGAAAATTCCAAAACAGCTTTCCAAAATATGTTGTTACTACCAACTTCTGTTGTCATTACCCTGCTCATTCGGCCAATTCCAAACAAAGCATTCCCCATGATGGCGTGTCCATTAGGGGGGTGCATAAAATTGAAATAGCCGAATAGGTCAGATCCCATGTATGAAGAAAGAGAGAAAAATAGTGTTTTTAAACAAATTATGATTTCATTTTCTTGTTAGTTCAATAAAGAAGCCTGCATGCTGATTACATCAATTGCAGATATAAAATTGGAAAAACAAGCTTATTTTTTTTGTGTTCTTTTTAATTGTTGATCTTTCAGTTCTTCACGATGCTTTACATATTGTCTTCATGAGTCATGACATGATAAACGAAATACATGTTTAACTTTTACATAACAAAAACATGCTACCATAACCAAGAGGTTCCTGGTTTCAATGTCTAGATACATTCATACATCAATTATATTATATATGAATTGAGTAGCTTAGTCACTTAACCAAAGGATAGAATAGCTTTGCCAACACCTCTTCCCAACTCTTATGTAAAGTCAGCTTATATATTTGGGAAAGGAGATGTATTAGATATTTAGATTACTGTAGACTGTGGTAGATGGCAAGCTATGTCATGTACATAAAAAAAACCGCATGATTCTTCCAAAAAGAAAATTTCAATAGAAATGCATTTCTTAATTGGCTTAACTATAATATTCTAGCATATTATAGAAGCATGGATGTCATTGGAATATGATTTTTCATATAAAACCAAATGTCATAGTTGCTAGGAAAATAATTTCCTAAGAAAATTTATCATTAACTTGCTATTCAAATCAAATGAGGTACAATGGGAAATATTTTGGCCTTTCACTGATGAGGTATGCGCAGCCAATCTCTCTCACAGAAAGTGACATCCATAAAAGTCAACTTTTGACATTTTCAATACTAGAGATGTGCTTGCAACGAAGAACCAATGTGTCTTAGAATTGAAAATTGATAATATAAAGTATATGTAAGGTTTTTGGCTTAGTGTATTCTTCACTAGGTGGCAACTCCCTTATATATAGACTTCCAACCTCCCAATCAGCTATAAACAATACAAAAAACAGTTAAACACTCTGTTTTCTCTGCTTTTCAAGTTTTCCGTCCCCAGCTCTGTTCCATCATTTGACTCATGAAATTTCACAGACCCATAATCCTCTTTCTAATGGTTATTATCATGCTTGAACTAATTCAAGGTTTCAGTTGTCATAATATCGACCAAGCTTCTAGAGAAGAAAAAGAACCAAGTTCAAGGACCAAGTATTCTTCCATGTTTTTACGAAGCTACTCTGCCATCCTCAGCTCTGTGGAGTCCAGGAAGAAGAACAAGATCTCTTCATTTCACACAGTTTCACACCGGCTTGTCCCTGGTGGACCAAACCCACTTCACAATTGATTGTTCTTCGATGGCAAAGATATATAGTTATATACTACACAAAGTTCTTTTTGTAGATTGAATAATGTCAAAAAATTTCCCATGATACTATTAGCAACACAATAGTGTCAAAAGTTTTTCTTTTTTTGTTGTAGTGAGTATTGTTAAACTTCCATTTCTATCATTTATGAATACTGTTTGGATTTAGAGCAATTTTGAAAATTTTTCTTGCTCTCCCAGCTGTTTTTACTTGTAAAATATGTTTGAACATTTTAGAGAGGGAATAGAATGGAATGAAATTAAATGAAATAAAAAGAATGGTTTAATTAAAAAAAAAGGGTATATTCCTCTTCTTTGAGAGTTGCAAGTTTATAATTAAATAAATATTAACAAAGGAAATGTAACTTTATTTTTATATCATTTGTTCTTAATTTTATTTCTATTTAAGTAGGAGTAATAAATAAATTTACCTTCTTTTAATCTTAATCAATGTCTTGTCTTGAAATAATTCGGCATACTTGATGTAATACACATTCTTTTCATATGAGGATGGACTATTTTGAAATTTGGATAATGTAATAGAATAAAATGAAATGTATTGCTTCGTGCCTCATTTGACTTTTTTTTCATTATTATTTTGCTCTCCAATCTTTGTGGTTGTTCATTGGTACCCTCAACTGGGTTTTTGCACATTTTTGTACTGTATAAATGAAGTCAAAGTCCCAATTTTTTAAATCACACAGTAAGATGGGTTCGACCGGTCGCACTGTCAAGCAATTTTCCATGAATTGTCAGTTTTTTTTTTTTTTTTTTTTTTTTTATGGAGAATCCCATGAATTGTCAGTTAGTTAGATAAAATTGGGGTGATATGTGATTGGGCTAAGTTTATATGACTCTTTTGACCTTAATGGGTGAAGCATTACAAAAGATAACAATTGAAAGAAAAAATGGTAAATAACCTGTTAAGGTTTGGGAGAATGACTACCTGCCCTAAACTTTAAAATAAATGACACTCATCTTTCTTGAAGATTAAGAAGATCAACACATTAATTATTCTGTTAATAATAGTACCAACATATTTTATTTTTTGAGATGATTCCCTTAACTAAACCATAACCATGGTTAATGATTTTTTGTTCGTTTGTTAAATGTTGTTCCTTGTCACTAGACCATGGTTTGGGTTTGGTTTAGAAAATCTTTTCAAAATTTGGAATATTTTGTTATTATTATAATTTATTAATAAAAGTATTAATGTCTTTATTTCCTAAAACTTTAAGAGAGAAAGAGTGTCATTTCTCTTAACATTTGGGGTGGATTGTCATTTCACATAACATGCAACAAGAGCTAACAGAAACAAAAATCTCAAACAAAATCAAATAATTCATTGATGCAATTAATTTGAAAATTTTAAAAAAAATCTGGCACAAATTATTCACTTAAAAAAAAAAAAGGAAAAGAAAAATGAGGCACTAATCTCAAAAGAAACACAAAACACAAGGCCATACCCTGGACTAAATAACAAAATCCCAGTTGAACTTCAAAAGATGGAAAAAAGAGAGCAAAGGATATTGAAAGTTCAAAAACAAGTAGTCCAAGTTAAAGATTTCATGCGAGATTCGCCGTGATCTTTGAAGATATGAGAGATCCTGTTCATTTCTTTTTCTCAATAAGTTCATACTGCCCCTCCCCTCGTATATAAAAGTTGAAGTTGCTAATCAACATATAGGTATATTTTAAGCTTTCTTGTAGAGGAACTCATCATTTTCCTTATTTTAGAGGTAATAACTTATTAAATAGTTTAATCCCCCCCCCCCCACAAAAAAAAAAAAAAACTTCTTTTATATATATATATATATATATTTCATAGCAAAGCACTAAGAACAGTCTTTATTTTGGGTGGGGTGGTGGGGCTTTGAGCTCAATTACTCCTAGGCTAAAATATATATTTTAAGAGTTAAATTGCATTTTTTTTTAAATTATTAACATATACTCTTAAAACATTCATTAATATATTATTTTAAAACGTTTTTATGAGAAAATAAAAAAATAACAAAATTTTTATTTCTTCATAAATTTTTTTTAAAATAAGTTATTAATGAATGCCCACCTATTAACTGGACCACTTTTTGTTTTTATTTTTTAGTACTAACGGAAGTGCAGCATTTACTGGGCAGTATAATTTGACTTATTTTGTTTTTTGTTGGCCGGGCTTAGGTACCAGTATAATTTTGACTTGTGAACATCAATTACAGGTAAAGGCCCACAAGTCCACAACACTGACTTTATTATTTGGCTAGGAAAAGAACAAGTGTCTTTGTCATAACCACATTTTTCAACTAATGAAACATTGCATATGTTAAATGCATTTTTTTTACAAACTCAACTAGTTATACTTTTTTTTCTTTTGCTTGAAATTTAGAGCAGTCATACTATTTGAAATAATATATACCAAACATAATATGTTAGCCTTGGTTCAATATAGAGGCATTGAATCTTGAAAGGTCAATGTTTAATTGTTTTTATGAACTTGTTTATCTGTGCTAATCATGGTAATGAGGTGACATTTAACTAATATATGGATTTGCTGGAGAGCAATGCTACGATCACTTAATTTTACACAATTTTGATCACAACTTGTTATAGGATAAGTTGTGAGTAGTAGAAATGTGAATCCACGACCACACTTTTACCACTCGCGAGTTTTAGCCATAATTGTGGTAAAATTATGTGGTCGTAAAATTTTCCTTTATAGGATAGCGAATTGAAATGGGTGCAAGTGAGCTAGAGTAATTATGACATCAATTCAAAAATATTATCATATACCCAATGACTCATTAACTGGGCTTCGAATCTTTGATGGGGTAAAATGTCAAAGTCGTTGAAGGTTTTTTTTTTTTTTTTAATAATTATTTAGACTTCAACATAGAGTTAGAGTTCGATTATCACTAGATGTAGGCATGTTACCAATAAAGAATAAATTATTTTGTAAAAGGCAATTCTTATTGTGATGGGCAAGTCCAATTTGGGATGGGAAATATAGTTGAATATACCTAACAAAAAATAATTGATGGTATATATAAACTAGATGAGTAAATGTCAAACAAGTTAAGTTATTTTGGAAGAACTATAAACTATACAGGGAACATTTTGCTTTCCCTTTATAACTAAAATAGGGAACAGCTACCTATCAAAATAAAAAAATAAAAATAGGGAACATCTAGGTGGGTAAGATAAATCCCATATCTAAAAATAAATAGTACCCCCAATCACTGAAGAAGCACTGGAGTGGAGAATCTAAACACGTAAATCAACAGGAAAGTTCCAGTACACCCCCATGTAGCCTACTCTCCATGTTACCTCCTCTTAAAAATGGTCCCTACTAAAACTTATAGCTCACTTTTGCACTGAAAAACTAGCATCCAATAGAGATGAACAACAATTACAGCATAATCAGACCTATGGTGGTTTTTGTTGTACCTTAAGATATATATAAATGGGAAAAAGAAGAAGATAAGATAAGAGGCCAATGGCATGACTAGCTTCTTCTTTATGATCTCTACTCATTTTCTTTGTATGAAAAAACATTGCAATTTTATTTTCAAATCTTCGTGAGACAAAATCACATTATTTAGATGTTGATTTATTTATACGTGATAAAGTGAAAATCATCTCACATTTATACAATAAAATATTAAACTATATTTCTTTTTATCTAGCATGGAATCAACGTTAAAAAACTCATTTAATTGGCCATGCATGTTCTAACATTTACAATTTTAAATCACATGATAGTGGCGGTGGGTTAATTACATGAAAATTTAAAAATAATTATTAAAAATTTCAATAATAATAGAGTTAAAAAAGCTCTCATCTCATAGTCATGACTCATACCAAGTATTCTTTGCATTGTGCTAACAAGATTGCATAATTAAGGAGGAGTAATTATATAACTAGATTAAAGCTATACTTCTCGATATTCTAGCATTAAAAATTGTGCCTTGGGACACATGAGTCCTTGAAAAGAAAGTAAAGGACAGTTTGAATCAGAAAGGTATAAACAAAACTAGCTTGTGAGGGGGAACAAGTAACCACATGGGAAAGTGAAAAACAGAGGATTATAACACTTTTTAAGGTGCACCAATCACAAGATTCACAACATAAGGCATTTGGCAACACGTGGTTTCATAGTCTCACTTTCACCTTTTGTCCGAATTCTCTCTCACTCACACATCACAATGGTCCATTCATTTTGTTGTTGTTGTTGTTGTTGTTGTTGAGGGCTTTACCACACACAGAGACTCACATACCCACATAGAGAGAGAGAGAGAGAGAGAGAGAGAGAGAGAGAGTCGTTTCCCGACGATCTTGCTCTGAGAGCTTCATATTCCGGTGAGAAAAATGACGGACCAGAGTTCAGAGGACTGGCTTCCAACCGGTTGGACTGTGGAAGTGAAAGTGAGGAGGAGTGGTAAAAAAGACAAGGTAAAAAAAAGAAAGAAATTTGAGCATAAATTTGATTCCTTTCTTGATTTTTACTGCTTATATCTCTGATATTGTACTTATTCTCAAATGGGTGTGATAGATCTTCTATATAAGTTACAGTTTTTGACTGTTTATACTGGCTTTTGTTTTATCTGATTAATTTGGAAAGTGGTGATTTTTGTGCTTTTAGATATAGTAGTTTTTAGATGGTGCTATTTTTGTGAGTATGTGAAATATGAATTACTGTTAATCTTATAATTGAATTAGAGATGGGTTAGAGCTTAATACTTAGACGTTGGGGTAATTGTTGTATACTGTACTGTCTGATTAGTATAATTTCTGGGAAATCAGTGTTTCTATTGTGCAATGTTTTCAGTGATATTTTTAGGATATGCTTTACCCAGATGCTAGATAGGACCTTAGAGAGATTGTATGAGGATATATAGGGAAATGGGATCCAAGTGATAGCCGAGTTGTAGTAGCATCCTTTGTGGTGCTTCTTGTCTATGGTTCAACCTCACCTTCCCCCTCTCCCACTATCTACGTACCCAAACAAAAAAAAAAGGATATATAGGGAATCAAAATGGAGAAACAAATTTGTGCTTTGGTGGTTTTTGCAAAGGGTTGTTTTAGGAGCAACAGTTTGAAAGAGTTCCCGATTTGCTTCATTGTTTGATCACTCGTATTTTTTTGAGGAATTCTATGAGGTTCTAGGCAACGAAAAAATTTCCTTTTGAGGTAAAATTAACATATTTTCAGTCGTTATGTGATCCTTAGAGGGGGGCTGTTTTTATTAATGGTCAAATGCAATTAATTGGGTTGCTTGCAGTGGGAAACATGATATTGAATGCCCTTGGTCCATTGCTGTTGGTTATGGTGGAAAATTCTTAGGTACTACCGGAGTATAGTGAAATGGTGCTCCCTCCTCTCACATTCATGGAGGACCCCACTATGAATGTGAGAGGAGGGAGCACCATTTACCATGCTCCGGGAGTACCTAAGAATTACTCGGTTATAGTACTATTCTTCTCGATTTAATTATAAGTAGAAGTCATTATGGAGAATCCAACCAGACAAAAGACCATACAGGATAAGAAGATATCTTCTAGAGAGATTATCTGAATGGTTTTTTTTTTTTTTTTTTCTTTGGGACCATTTGTGCTTAGTGCAGTATTACTTTGCTCCCTCAAGCAGACTGAGATTCAGTTCCAAAGCCGAGGTGTCTCGCTACCTCAAAACTCATGAAATCAGTGATCCTACACCAGAACAGATGAAAACTGAGGAAATCAGTAATCCTGAACCAGAACAGAAGCAAACTCAGGAAATCAGTGATTCTGAACCAGAACAAAAGAAAACTCAGGAAATCAGTGATCTTGAACCAGAACAGAAGCAAACTCAGGATATCAGTGAGTTTGAACCAGCACAGAAGCAAACTCAGGATATCAGTGATCCTGAACAAGAACAGAAGATAAGAGGCAGTCCTAAGCAGTCTGGAAAAAGAAAAAATGTCTGTTGAGTGTTGACACAATCTGCTCTTCATGATCTTGTTTATTTTTTTAATTTATTACTTATCAGATTTTATTAATTTGGAGATGAAATCTTTGATTATTCAAGCAATCTAGGTTATAGTTGAGGAAGTTATTGCAGAAGGGTTACCGCCAGGATGGATCAAAGAAATCAAAGTAACAAAAAAGGGTCATAAGATCAGAAGAGACATGGTACTCAGCCTACTTCCTTCTTCTGGTATATCAATTTGTGTGTGTGTGTGTTTTTCACAAATTTGTTTTGGATATTTTTCAAAATATTTGTGCTCTAGATATTATGAATTGCTCATCCATGGAAAAATGATACACCATTAATCAATACTAAATGTCCGCAGTTCTACACTGATCCTGTAAGTGGATATGTGTTCCGGTCTATGAAGGACGTACTTCGCTATCTTGAAACTGGGGATTTAGGAAGGCTTGCATATAAGCCAAAGGACAACAGATGCATTGATATGGAGTTGGAAGATGATAGCATCTCTGTAAGTCCACTCATGATTGAATTCGCCAAGTTCATTTCTTTGTCTTATCACTTGGTCAAATTCTTATCAAATGTAATATTTTGTTCTGTCAATTTAATTTATGTTGCCTCATGGATGGTTAATATCCATGTTGAAATGATCAATTTGCCTTGTGGAAAGCTGTAATAATAATATATATAAAAATTAAAATTAAAATTAAAATTAAAAAATCCTATTGATGAAAGAATTTTATTAAACTAAAGAAAACATAAGAAGGTCAATCAGAAATTACTAACTTGCAAAACTGTAAATCTGATCAAAGAAAAAGGGGGTGGGGGTGGAGGTGGGGGGACTAGAATTGCTAAACATCAAGACTAAATTTCCAGCACAGATAAAAGTTTTTGGGGAATACCAGATACTACAGCTTGAACATTCTGCACAATGATTCCTGTGACCGATTGCCAATCTTTATTTTCAGGATATGCTATCTCATCATCTTTTTGTTCTTGTTTTCTACACTTTGGTTTTGTTCTGTTGGTTCAATACTTAAATTGTTGAGAGAGAAAGCATGTTAATTGATTATTAGCTCGATCTTTGGCAAAAATACTGTTAAAGCCTGGAGTCTACCAATCTGCCATGTATTGCCCACTATGGTGGTGTGTTGTTTACAAATTTGGGAGGTCATATGTCTACTTAGTCTATGATGAGGATGAAAACCACTTAAGCTGTCGCATAATGTAAGACATTCAAGTCTGCCTCATGCAGGTCTGAGCATGTGAGATGTTAAGAACTAAATAGATTTGGAGGGTTTTTCATGGTTTAGATCCAACTAGTATGTTTTAACTGTTCTTACATTCTTAGCTGTAGACGGAAGGACAAATCACTAACAACTTGATGTCTTCTTTTTGTCTCTCTTAGCCACCTGCTGTAGCAAAGAAGCAGAAATTAGCACTTGGCAGCATAGGGGAATTGATTATCTCAGATCAGAGCTCGAAGTTGGATGGGATGATAAAGGATGAACAGATACTTGGCACTCAGCACCACTCTGCAGCAAAATGCATGCCACTCTCTGAACATACTGATCAGTGTAAAGTTCTAGATTTCCATCTCATTATGAGATTATTTTAGTGCTGACTTATTTTTCTCTTATTAATGTTCTTTCAACCCCTCTTCCTTTGGGTGGGAGATGTCTTTCTAAGTTCATGTTTTCCATGGAAAACTTCACAAATTGGCCAAAAAAATAAATTCTAATGATATGTGTTGATAACAACTTAGTCAAAGTTAGTAGAATGCTCTGTTTAAATCAGTGTCATTAGAATGCAGTTCTTTCAATGTTGAATGCAATTGTTTAAGAAGAAATGTTCTGTGTTAAGTAGGGGCTTGGTGGAACATTAATTGAAAAAGTTTGCATCGGATTTTAATTATCAGCAAGAAATATAAAAATAGGAAGTTGGGTCATTGGTTTTTGTTGACATTCCTTACTCCATGGGACAGTTCTAAGATATTGCATCTGATATTTATTCACCACATGCAGTAGGTAAGCTGGACACAGATTTTAGAAGCTCAAAATTGCTGGAAGCAAAGGATTCAGAGCAGATAAATGGGAAGAATGATTCTACTGAAAGTGCATTTGGTTCTTCTCCTGTGGTTGGATTCCTTACATCCAATCAACCATTGGAAAGAAAGGGGACATTGCATGAAAATGAAAAGACCCAACTTGAGAGGTTCAAACCTAAAAACAAAAAAGAATATAACTTGCCTCGTCGGGCTTCAAAACGACTTGCTGGGCTTGATGTTGATCCAACACTGGAACTAAAAACTAGTCGAGCCCGTCGGGTTGTTGGTAAACTGTCAAGCGAGGCAGGCGCTAGTACACCTCCTTCTTCTTCTCCTGGTGGTATGGCTCATTGGGAATCACAGCAGCAAGGTCAGCTTAAGGCTGGGATGGAAGCAGAGATTAATTTCAGTAGTTCCAAAAGCATAAAGGTGTTGGAGGAATCCATCAACAGCAAACATACTTTTGCAGAGCATACTGGGAAGATAGAAAGAGAGACTAAGGATGACCAAAAGCAAGAATCCTCTGCTGTTTTGCCCATAAGGAACCTAGCAATTTTGGAACATGCTGGAATGGTTGAAAAAGTGAACCAAGACAATGAGAAGCCAGATATTCCTATTGACCTGCCTTCCATGGATCTATGGTCAGATCCATGCATCCAATTTGCTATAAAAACTCTCACTGGAGTAGGCGTTGACAGTCCCAAAGGCACAGAACTGGCGCAGGTATCAAACAATAGGCAGCAAGCTAAAAAGGTTGAAACAGCAATCAATGGTGACAAGAAGCAAGGATGCACTGCTTTTTTGCCTTCCCAGGACCTAGCTATTCTGCAGAGCATGCAGAGAAGGTTGGAAATAACTGCAAGGACTATGAGAAGCCAGGATCACCTCTCGATATGGATTTTGGTGATTTATGGAGGGACCCATGCATAGAATTTGCTGTAAAAACTCTAACTGGTGCAATTCCAGTTGATTGTGTTCTTGATATTCAGGATTCCTTTCAAACACAGCAAAGCTCATCACAATTTGATGCTGTGGAGAATCCCAGTTACAGACATCAAGCTCTGATAGAGCCTGTGTTGCCGCAAACAGGAAATGTCAGCTTGCAGAATGCAGGTACTATCCGCCACCAACAGAGTGAAGGGAGAGGCACTCGATGCCAATAGTAGGGTATCCACTTGGACTGACTTTCTTTTGTACAGATTAGAGTTTTTGTAGAAAGACACTTCCAGGCCTGTAACCTTTTTCCTTGTGCTAATTCTCCACTCTGCAGGATTATGACTTTCTGCATCTGCTTTTGTGTACTTTTTTAAGAAGAAATTGTCCCTAACAACTTCTAATTAGCCATAGGCTGTAGTTATCATTAAGCATACATCTCTGTTGGGTTTGTTTTGACAATGAGATGGATGCAAATGCATGTATTGGACACTGTTTTATCATTTTAGTCTGCTTCATGCTATTGGGCTTCTGTTGCCTCCAACTTTTGTACTTGTTTAAGCTGTAAGTTACCAATTAAACACAACTTGAGTTGCTCATCCAACTCCTGGTGGGTCAAGCCCCATTTAGTTGACAACTAATCCAATTGTTGATAGGAGGTAGTTTGATGGATAAACCACTGGATCACTGTATCAACTGAGTCATTTCTTAAAAGTTCTTAAAATAGTTAGTGATGAGTTACATTACTTAACTTTTTTTCCCCTCAGCTTATTTTCTTGGACATTGTTTGTTTCATTCATGAATCAAGATCCCATTCTTCCAGTAGATGGGGTTTAATTGATGTGTGTGAATAAACACAATGGAATGATTGAATTATCAATGCAATAATGGAACAAGTTATAGGGGTTTACATTTCAGCTTCTTACTTTGGTCTTTGTAGGTAAATCAAATATTTTGGCACACACAGGGCAAAAGAAGATGGAGGAGGACCTCAAATGATAAATTTTGTAAAATATAGAATCTGTTATTTTTTTTGTATAGAAAAATAGTATAAAATATTGTCATAGGCTAAAAAGCCTAAGGTTGACAAAAACTGAACACAAATAAATCCTTTTCAATATTAAACTGGTATATTATTTAGGATTAGTTCAGAGCCGAAAACTGACTCCATTTTTGTGCTTTGTCTTCAGTATTAGAGAGCCTTGAGAGCCTTGTGACCTTCAACAACAACAATAATGTAAGAGCCTTGTGCTTTGTCTTCACTCTTCAGTCTTAGACTTTCTTCTAATTAAACTTATATGACTATGATTATCTTTATTTTTATTTGATTTTTTATAAATTTATAAACCATAACATTACAAAAATAATTAATTTAATTTTTATTACAACTTTCACTTGACATTGTAAAGTTTTCTCTTTGGGTAAAATACACTTTACACCCTACAGCTTTGATCAACTACCATTTTTGATGAACTGATCAACTACCATTTTAGTTTACTAAGATTTAAAATTGTCATTTTAGTTCATTATCTTTGAACAATTGCTATTCTAGTCGGCTAAATTTAGAAATTGTCTTTTTTTTGTTTAAATAAATAAATAATCTATAAGATAATTTTTAATGTCAAAAGTGTGCAACATCGTCATTTTAAGGGAGTTAACAAAAGCTTCCTTTTTAACAAAAATTGATGAAATGATTAAAGCTACCATGTTATCAAAGTTAATCATTTTAAGGGAGTTAACAAAGACTCCACTTTTAACGAAAATTGATGAAATGATTAAAGCTCCATTATATATATATATATATATATATAGAGGCATTTTAAAGTATATTCGAGTTAGTTCAATTGGTAAAATTTTTGAATGTTAAATAAGAGATCTAGGATTCCTGTTGGATCTACAATAAAAACCGATTAATGTCTTATTCTGATGATACTCTTTAAAAAAAAGTCTCACTATGAGTAATGATAAAAAAACAAATTTTTTACAAATTACTGATACGTTGAGTTAAATAAAAATTGATCACGTCGATAATACAACGACATATGGCATTCGTGTCACGTGCGAGATCACGCGATAGAAGAAAGGCGGGACTTCAATCTTGTTTGCCCGCCAAATTGCTTAAATTCCCAACCTAAAAGATCAGAGCGTCACAATAAAAAAAAAAACTTCAATTTCATAAACATCGTTTACAGTTTGTTTCTTCTTTTACAAAAATCTGAAAAAAAAAAAAACAATGCAGATTCGAGTGAAGTGCAAATGCGGCGAAGCAAAATGTCCAGAATGGGCAGTCGTGGAATTGCAAGGCGTGGTAGAAGCCCAGCCCGCTTTTCAAGATCGGCTCCAGAATCTAGAAATCGGGGTTCTCTGCCGACCTTCTTCTCAGCAAGTCTACACTCTCAAGGTCGGCTATCACGAATTGACTGGCTCCAAAGTTGCCTTGAAGAAGCCCATGTTGGTGCTCCAGAAAACCAAACGCACTGACACTGGTGATGATGTTGGCACCGACACAAATTCATCCAACGTAGAATTGCAAGTCGTTGGGATCATTCGTCATCGGATTCTGTTCAAAACCAGACCCAAGCCCCTGATTTCCAGTAAGCTAGCCAACCTTCTTGCACACTTTTTGTGTTTAATTGAGGGCTATGCAATGAAGGGTCAAATTGCTAGAAATGTGATCCTTTTTTAACTAATGGGTAAAGTTCAATTTGGTCTCTCAACTAATGATTGTGTCAATTTAATCAATTTACTTTCAAGCCTTTTGATTTCCAGCAAGCTAAGCAACCTTGGTCAAATTCACTATATTTGTTTTTCTTTTTGTTAAATTACTAGTAATTTGGTCCTTTTAACTAATGGGTAAAGTTCAATTTTTGGTCTCTCAACTAATGATTGTGTCAATTTAGTGGATTAACTTTCAAAATCGAGTTAATTTCATCATTGGGTCTTTTTCTCTATTTAATTTTTCAATTGATTTTGAAATTTTCACTCATTTTCATAATAGTGTGTGTGTGTGTGTTCCATTTACCATGTTAGTTAATTTCGATAATAGTTTAGTGTAGATGAAATTGACTTGATTTTGACAATTGAGTGA
>NW_027070641.1:28320-45519 GCF_002906115.3 Quercus suber | reverse complement strand
TATCTTGTGTATAACCCACCGGATGTGGTGGTTGATTTACTGGCTGGAGAGAAAGTCAGAACTGCTTTTTGTAACAGACTTATTATTTCTTAATATTAATCCATGCGTTGTTTACCAAAAAAAAGAAAATACTTAAGATTTATTTTGGTTCAGCTTTAAAAAGTAGACATTTCAAAAAGAGTGGTATGAAACTAAACTTTTAAAAAAACTAAGAATTTGATAAAAACTGTTAAAAAGTGTTTTTGAAAAAACTGATTGTTTGGCTAGCACTTATAAAAGCAACGGTTTGAGTTGTAAATTACCAAAAAGAACAATGTATATACAAGGGAGTTTATTTCATACTTAAACCAACTACTTAATAATACTTACTTAGAAAAAAAAAAAACTTACTTATTAATAATAATAATATAATAATAACAATAATAATTTATTGTTAGCTAAAATTTGTAGTAAAAATATTATTAACTAAAATTTGTTGTACAAATTTTTAAAGATAGCATTTCTCTAACATAATTTTTTTTTTCATAAGCTTACTTAAAAAATATATATATATATATTATATATATATTGTTCAAGCCCGTGCCCCACACCACACGTATAACCAACACAAAACCTTTTTTCCCCCCTTTTTTTCTCAGCTACAACTTCTTCACCTTTTGTCTTCTTTATTTCTCCCTTATCTCTATTTTCCTCCGCACACTTTTCATATTTTGTCTTCTTTCAAGTTTCAACACAACTCTAATTCACATCCTCTAAACTATTACTTCATCAAAGGGAGAGAGTGAGAACTGAGAAATATCAAAAATGAAAAATAGAGAGATCTCAGCAAACCCAAAGAAATGCGCTAGGTGAAAGGTCAAGGGACAAGGAATCCCGCTTCTGCGGCGTAGAGGCAGAATTCAATGATGACATGCCTCTGCTCTTGTCTCACAATCTCTTTTCCGCTGGCTTCGACTTTGTTGTCGCTACTCTAGTTCGTATAATCACCCATAGAGACGGAGTTCAAATTATTACTGCAAAGGATTGGTTTTTTTTTTTCCCCCCCCTTAGCTAATTTGGGAATTTGTTATAGATTTTTTTTGTATTTGGATTTGGAAAGTTGTTATTGAATTGAACCTGGGCTAGATGCTATTTTTTTGTGGTCTTTGTAGCAATTAATTTATCAAAGGGTTTGGGGCTGTAAATGATGATCTGCCTTGATTTATCAAAGGGTGAAATTGGGTTTTTAATAAAATGTGAAGGGCAATTTGGTAACTGAACACAGAGTCCAACGGTAATATTTATGAACGCTCATGGTGAAGAGCTACTTTTTGAGAACGCGCATTCCCCTTCACATTTCAAAAGTTGTGTTTTGAAACTTCCCCAAACGTTTATTTTATTTTTTTTGGTTTCAAAAAACACTTTTTGCCTCTGAAAAGTGCAAACAAACGGGCACTAACACTGTAAGGTAGTACTGGCATGAAAATAACTTATATCTTTGCCTGTAGTTTTTTAGGTAACTTTTATGTTAAATGTATAACAAAAAACAAAAAACTAGTTTATTTCAAAAAAGCTAAAAGTTAAATTATTTGCAACCAAAAAAAAAAGTTGAGACAAAAAGAAAAAACGCAATACTTTTTTTTAACAATTCCCAAATGCACACTAATCTTCAACTTCAAAACAACATGTCCTCCACTATTCCACGCTCCAAATTCTAGGACACTATTGATGATGTCCCTAGAGAGAGATGACCCATTTGAGAGAGCCTTAGAAAAACTTTATGTATCATTGTTGTCACCTATAATCTGACTATTATAGGAGTTTTTGTCACCTACTAGCCTCTGAGCACGCGCGTTAGGCCCTTCTATTTTTTAGATAATGGTTAATTTAGAGTATTTATTATAATTTGGGATTACTATATTTTCCAATCACTAAAAAAAAAAAAAAATCTAGGGGTATGATGAGTATCATGTGTGGAGAAATAATTTTCCATCAAATATAAAATAGTATCATGTGTGATGAAAAATTATTTCACCACACATAATACTCATCACACATGATACTATTTTATTTGATGAAAAATTATTTCTCCACACATAATACTCATCACACCCCTAGGTTTTTTTTTTTTTTTTTTTTTTTTTGTGATTGGAAAATGTAGTAATCCCAAATTACAATAAATGCTCTAAATTAACCTTAGAGGCTAGTACCTATAAAAATTCTTGTAAAATCTCTCACCCGAACTTATCTAATATTCTATTCCAATGACTCCCCTAAATGCAATCCAAAAAATTTGTGAAATTGTTTAGAATAAAGCAAACTCACCTCAAAAAATATCTAACTCCCTACAAAATAGGACAACTTTCTTTTAGTTTTCAAAGCAAACTCACCTCACGTTCCCTCTCTCTCTCTCTCTCTTTTCTTTTTTCCTTTTTCCTTTTATCAAGATTTTTATTATTATTTTTTAATTTTTTTAAACTTCACTTTCCTTACTCACATTTAAAATTATTCAGCACCACCAATGTTTCAAAATTACTTTTTTTTTTTTTAAGAGAGTTAGCGTGAAACATAAAAAAATTAAAAAAAATTAAAAAAATAAAAAGAAGAAGAAGTAGAACTCAAGGTTGCTACACACCTAAATAAAAAAGTTTAACGCCAAAAACATATACATTCAGTCACCTCCAACATTTCAAAATTACATTTAAAAAAAAAAAAAACGAGAGTTAACGTGATACATACATACATACATATATATATATATATATATATATAATAAATAAATAAAAAGAGTAGAACTCAAGGTTGCTACATACCTAAATAAAAAAAATAATAAAAAATTAATGCGCAAAACATATACAATGATGGTAAAAAAAAAAACTTTCTTGAGGTTTAATACCTATAATAATTCTTATAAAATCTCTCACCCGAACTTATCTAATATTCCATTCCAATGACTCCTCAATGCAATCCAAAAAATTTGTGCGTACGTGAACCTGTGAGAGATAAAAGAATTAGGATTAAAGCAAGTATTTAAAAAAAAAAAACTTTAATCAACATTGACAGAAAGAACTTTCATGGAAACTCTTTTTTTTTTTTTTTTGGGTAATAATCGTATATTTTCATTTGAAGCAAAACATAAAAAGGAAACTTTTCATTGGATGTTTATTGTCATTCTTATCAACTCGCAAATGAATCTAGAGATATGTATCATATTTTTTTTTTTTAGAGATAAAGAGATATGTCGTGTGATAAAGATATATGTATCATATAAGAAAAAAAAGAAAAAAGAAAAGAGAGTTAACGTGATACATATAAGAAAAAAAAAATAGAACTCAAAGAAAGTCAATCATAAACAAAAGAAAAGAAAACAAAGAGGAACTTGCAAAAGATAGAACCTGAAAATTTGTTAGAGCCTCTGATAATAAATGTCTTTAATCTAAAGAAAAAGAAAGGAGGATGTAGAGCTAAACTAAATGTCTTCAATTTGAAGAAAAGTGAGAAATAAAAAGTGAGATAGAAACTTCAAAGTGTACATAAATTTGTGGGTCTTAAAGTGTAGGAGTTGTAATTTATATATCTATCCCTATTAGTTGAAAACTTGGAAGTGGGTATGATAAAGGTATTTTAGGCATAAAAAATGAGGAATCCAAACAGGGGAAGCACCTTAAATAGTTGTATAGATAGTCTGACTATTATATGAGTATTTAAACCCGCTATTAGGATAAGTGGTTCTTAAAAACACTAAACCACTCATCTTATATCACTCTACTAGTAATCTTGACAACTCATATCATAATCTATTTAAATTTAAACTCACTTATCAAATAACTCATGTATCCATGGGCCATGGGTTATGGGTCGAGCCAAATTCGGCCCAATTACTAACAAATAAAAATAATCATAATGATATTTAAATATGTAATAAAAAATTATTCATCATATAATTAAAATACTAGATTCTTTTCTATATGCATCTATTGCTTCTATAATTTTAGAGACAATAATTATTACAATTGTTTATACAAAAGAAATTTCTAAAAAGAAATTTATAAAATCATACATAAGATTAATTATAGAAGAAGAAGATTAAGTTGATTACTCATGTTATCAATCTACAACAATATTAACAAAAAAATTAATAAATTTAAATTTCAAAATTAAGAAGAACGAATTTTATATAAAAAAATATTTATAATATAAAAAATAAATAAATATTTTCAATTGATATTTAATATAATAAAAATTCCACTTAAAGTTTTGCCAAATGGTATTTCAATTTTCAAGTTGTATTGGATTTGGATTGTCCATCTTCGTAGATTCTCTCCTTTCTCTTTGTTTTTATATATATAAAGATAGATTTGACAAAACACGTGATCCCAGGGAAGAGAGGAAGAGAAAACAGGCTGCAAGCTTTAAGAGGAAAAAAACAAAATGGGAATGAGGTAGAGAAGAAGAGAAACATTCAATGATGATAAAGATAAAAAGAAAAATGGTTTTAAATATACCTGCAGAATCTGGGTCCATAAATGGAGGTTTTAAGGAAGGAATCATAAGCTGTTCACCAAGAAAGAAAGTCCACCACATTTTTCCCATTTGTGAATCTCCCAGAAGTCCCATTAGGTAAATCTATTCCATATGGCAAATAGTCAGCCTTAGCCTTTGTATCCAAGAAGTTGGTGTTCCCATTGTCCCCAGAGAGCTTTCAAACACAAACATCCGTTTGATCTCACCATCCCTAAGATTCTCTGGGAACTCACAAAGAGTAAAACAAGCAAGGATATGGAGATATAAAATCCCAATTTTCAAAGGTGTTTTTCCAGTCATGGTTGTAAATATGGCTTTGTTTTTTCTCTGTGGTTGGAATGGATGGATTATTTTGGTTGGGGAATGGGATGGCTGATTTATATAGAAGAAGGATGTTTTTCCTTTTTTAGAATAATGTTATATTTTTAAAGGAAAATGTCTTTTTCAAGTAAAAAAGAAAATGTTAAAATACTACAAACTCTACTGCAAAAAGTTATAAATTATGATTGGCATCACATTAAGATGCTATAAATCAACTGAACCTAAATGTCTCCAACCATTTGCCCCAACATGCAACTAATGGTTCTTTTGTTCCATTAGGACCAGATGGACCACCAATTGTTTCCCAAACTCCAGCCAATTCTTTGGTATCAGGGGATTTTGGTCAAGAAATTCACATAACCAATGAGGTTTCTCATGACACGCAGGAGGAGATTTTAACAGAAACCAATGCAATTCTAGGTAATATTGCTAATTTTTTTTCATTCCTTGAAAGACCACCATGGCAACGACCCCCACATTCCAACCTACAATGGACTTGGAAAAAAGACACTGGGCGTTATGGGCCTTTCATCCACAATTCACAGACTCGGACAATGACAATGATATTACAACTATTATGTTTAACTTGGATAGCATGAATGACACTAGACCTGAAGCCATGTAGAACCAAGGATGGAAGAAGGGATGCATTCCTGAGTCACCTGACTCTTTTATAGAGTCTTGTTCAAAGGGTGGATAGAGGAAGATTTAGGTTTGAATTCGGAGATTCAAGTACTGGGCCCAGTCTGAGGAATTCACAAAGTTGTAATCCAGTTAACTCTCTAGGCCAGAGTGATCACAATACTGGCAGATAGACCATGGACTTGGGGCCTAATGAAAGGGAATTAAGCCCATTTGAGATGCTTACACTTGGGCCAGGGCCTTCCTTACACTTGACTACCCAATTGCCTTCAAATCAAGACTCTGGATTATGGTGCAATGAAACAAGTGAGGAAGTTGTAGGAGTAGAGGGTCCAAAACCAACTTCTAAGAAAAGACTCAGGAAAGAAATAGGAAAGATTGGTAGAAATATTAGACAAAGGCTCTTATGTGCAATATTTGATAAAGAGGCAAAGTAGGGGCAAGGTGATGATGACCATGAGGAGTACATGGAGACTAACTTGAAACCAAGGCATAAGGAAGCTGGCCTGCAACAACTTCCCCAGCAGTCATGAGGGTTTTAAGCTGGAACTGTAGAGGGCTGGGCAACCCCTCTGCAGTTCTACAATGCCAAAAAAAAGGCCCAAGAGTTTAAACCAGAGATCATGTTTTTTATGAAGACCAAGTTAGGCAAAGATAAAGGGAGAGGTATTTTGGAGAAATGTGGCTTTTTTGATGGGTGGGAGGTGCTAAGAGAAGGATTCAGTGGTGGCTTACTGCTAGGATGGATGTAAAATCGTAAAATCAACATTCTTCACAGCTCCAAAAATTTAATTCATGCAGACCTTATGGACCATAGAGGTAACCCTTTATCCATTTTCTTTATTTATGGTCATCCTAATTTAGCTAAAAGGGGAGAGGTTTGGGCAGAATTAAAGTCAAGTAAATATATTAGTCATAAGAACTGGTTGTGCATAGGGGATTTTAACCAGATTGTGTCAATTAAAGATAAGTTTGGGTTTAAACATAATAAGGTGGATGGGGCAGAATCCCTTAGGCAAACCCTGTTCGAATTGGAGCTGTGTGAACTTGTAGCAAAAGCTCAAAAATTCACCTAGATGAATGAGCATGAGGACGATTCCTTCATTATGGAAAGATTGGACAGGGCTTATGCTTCAATTGAGTGGATCAATGTTCATCCTCATTATGACCTTAGAAACCAACCAATTTTGAGATCTGATCATGGTTCTATAGTTTTAGACTTTGAAGTGAGACAACCATTTAGGAAGATGCCTTTTAGATTTGAGAAGATGTGGCTCACCCATGCAGATTGTAAGAATGTTGCACAGGTTGCTTGGTCAGCCCAAGCAAATGGTTCAAGGGCTTTTAAGTTTCAACAAAAACTTAAGAATATAAGGAGTAAATTCACTGAGTGGAATAGAAGTGTATTTGGAAAAGTGAAGAATGAGTTGAAAGATAAACAAAAAAAGTTACAAGAGGTGCAGAACTTAATTTCCACTACTGTTGATATCAGGATTGAAAGAGAATTAAGGGGTGAGATTGAAACATTACTGCATCAAGAGGAAATAATGTGGGCACAAAAGGCTAGGAGCAATTGAGCAATTTATGGGGATATAAATACTAGATCTTATCAAACAGTGGTTAAGCAAAGAAGAGCTAGAAATAGAATAGTTAATTTGAAAAGTGCTAATGGAGAATGTTTGGAGAATTTAGAGGAAATAGAGCATCTGTTAGTAGAACATTTCGAAGGGCAGTATCATGAATCTGAAAATAGAGATGTCCAATCCATTTTGCAGGAATTAGAAACCTTGCCTATACCTAAGTTGAATCAAAGTCAGCAATAGCAACTTGACAAACCGGTGATTGATGAAGAAATTGTTTGGACTATTCATCAACTTAACCCTCAGAAGTCTTCTAGACCTGATGGAATACCAGCCTTCTTTTATCAAGAATTCTGGAGTTTAGTCAGGTAGGATGTACTTAATTATGTACATGCTTTCTTCCATTCTGGTACACTTCTCAAATCTCTTAACTAGACATATCTCACTCTAATTCCTAAAATCAATTCCCCTGAGGAGGTTAACCACTTTAGACTCATTAGTCTGTGCAATGTCTCCTATAAGATTATTTCAAAAATTATGGTTTCTAGACTTAAACCTCACATGGATAGGCTTATTACTCCTTTCCAAAATGCTTTTGTTCAAGGTAGGAACATCACAGACAATATTTTAATTGCTCATGAGATTTTTGATATTCTTAAGAGAAAGAAGGGTTGGAAAAAAGGGTTTTAGAGTGTTGAAAGTAGACATGTGCAAGGCTTATGATAGGGTTAGCTGGAAATTCCTTAAAGCAGTTCTATTGGCTATGACTTTCAATAGATATTGGGTGAATATGATTATGGAGTGTGTGTCCGTACTATCCAATTTTCTATTCTTGTCAATGGGTGTCCAACTAAATCTTTTAAACCTTCTAGAGGTCTGAGGCAAGGGGATCCCATTTCCCCTTACCTTTTCTTATTTTGTGCAAACATTGAAGAAGAGATGGGGAAGATTAAAGGTATTAAAGTTGGGAGGAGTGGGGTGTCATTCACACATCTGCTTTTTGCTAATGATTCCTTGTTCTTCTTTCAAAATGAAAAGGATTCTATCCTTCATCTTAAGAACACTATTTAGTGGTATTGCTCAATTTCAGGTCAGAGCATTAATTTTAACAAATCAGAGCTCTTTTGCTCTCCTAACATTCCTCAAACTGACCAGGAATCTCTTGCCATATCCCTTCAAGTTAATCTAGTTCAATATCTTAACAAATACTTAGGTATGAATTTCAAACTTAGAGGAAGGAGAGTGACTGATTTTCAAGATGTCATTGATAGAGTTCAAAACAAGCTCCAAGGCTAGAAGGCTAAACTTCTTTCCCAAGCTGGCAGGATAACCTTGATTTCCTCTGTTCTTCAAGCTTTACCCCTTTATACTTTCTCTTATTTTAGGATTCCAGATTCTGTTTGTGCCAAACTAGATGAAATAGTCAAATTTTTTGGTGGGGTCATAATGTGGGTGATAAAAAGTTGCATTTGATTAACTAGGATAAGATCTGCCAGCCTAGGGAGAGGGGATGGCTTGGTATTAAAAAGTTTAATCTAATTAACCAAGCATTGATGGCAAAACAATTTTGGAGAATTCAACATTGCCCCAGCTCCTTATTAGCTAAAACCTTTAAGGTTAAGTATTTTCCTAGAAGCTCCATGCAGGACTATAAACCTAAGCCACACCATTCATGGACTTGGAGGAACATTGTAGTCACCCAATCCCCTTTCTTGCATCAAGGTAGATGGCTTATTAATAGAGGTTTACGAATACCCCTTTCCCACCCTGATTGGTTCCAAACAACCCAGCAGAAACTGAGAGACAATAATCTTCTTGGTGGATATATGGCTGACCTTATTAATCAAGAGACTGGCCTTTGGAAAGTGGACTTAATTAAAAGACTGTACCAGGCCCTAATTGCTAAGAAAATCTTGCAGATTCCCATCTCAAAGTTTGACAATATGGAGGATAAGCTCATTTGGAAATTTTCAAATTCTAGGGAATATAAAGTTAATAAGGCCTATCTTATGCTCTAACAGAATAGGTCACCTATCTTTCAAGATCAAGGTTATTATGGGATGCTCAATTTGGAAGTTGTTGTGGAAAGTGAAATTGCCTATGAAAGTCCTCAATTTTATCTGGAAGCTGCTTCATGACATTTTACCTTTGTTTCAATGGCTTAGATGCAAGGGAATTGCAACTTCCAATGTTTGTCTCATGTGCAATAAAGAAGAGGAAACAGTCAATCATTTGTTTCTTCAATGCCCCTTTGCTAGAGCTATTTGGCATGGATCAAGTTTAGGAATTAGAACTTCTTTTTTAGTCACTAGTTCAGTGAAGCAATGGGTGGTGTCTGCTATTACAGATAAGGAGGACTCTGAGGATAACAGGATGTTATACCTACAATCTATGTTTACCATTCTGTGGTCCATCTGGAATTATAGAAACCTAGATCTACATCAAGGGAAAGTGCCTAATCCTAAGGAAGTATTACTAATTGCCCAATCTTGTATTTGCAAGTACCAACAAGTATTTTCACTGGAGAGGGTGCAGAATACTTCTACAAGGCAACAGTAGGGGAAGACCTTCACAAATCACAATTGGAATATAATACTAAAAGTAACTACATACAAGAACAAAAAGTTCAAGAAGAGTGGTGCTGCCTTTGAGGCCTTGAACATGGTTGGAGTCAATATTTTCTCAGGTGGCAACAGTTGTGGGAGGAAGCAACAATATTTAGCTCTTCAGGATGCTGTGAATGAAGCTGTCTTTAAAGCCAAGGAGTTGGGGTTCAATAGAATTTTGATTTTGAGCACGAGTACGAAGCTTGATAAGTTGTGCAACCACTATAGGAAGCCCAATTGGTTGGAAAAGACTCTTTACACTGACCTTCAGTAGTTATCTCAATAGGATGTCCTTGTAAACCACCTATTAGTTCCTACTGTGGTTAATTCTCATGTTTTGGATTTAGCTTACATTACTACCTCTTTCCTATTGCATCATTATAGGATGATCTCAGACAATGGTTATGTCACATGAACTATGCTGTAATGTTATTTTGGTGCAATGAATGTTTTCTTTGGTATCCAAAAAAAAAAAAAAAAACATTAAAAATATTGTAGGGACTAAGTTTGAGCACTATTCCTAAGGGATAAGTGAGTTCAAGCCCAATACAATAAATTTATAGAGAGTGGGTAGAAGAACTGGGCTTTGATGAGCGTAACAACAGCTAAAGATGATTTAAAGAACGAATAAGTAAAACAAATATGGACTTGGGCAAGCAATTCAATCCTCGGCACTAGTCCGAGGAGCTTCAACTTATTATTTCTTGAATGACAGTGACAATGGTTACAAAGTTAGTTTAGATTGCTACAATGTTTTCTCTGGTAAAATCCCCGATCCCTTTTCTCAAAACTCCTTCCTTATATACTACTTTCCTCCTTCATCTCGACCATACATGTGCAGGTCAAATCTGCTGTTGCTGGTCTTCATCACATCAACCTCCTCCCAAAGCTCTTAGATAGTAACTATGAGTCTGAAAAGTCACTATTCAGGCATCATTTCCACATTAATGCAGCCAGAGGGTTAGTTGTGGAGCATTTAATGTGGAGGCAGTAGCTTTTCTTGGAATTGCTCTACTGCCATGCTCCAGTGTGCTTATTTGTTGTACTTATCTTTTTCCTTTGAGTGCTTTGGAAGATTGTCTTTGCTGGTAAATCACTTTTCTTCTACCTCGACTTTGGCTAGCCGAGGACAGAGGTGTCCTCAGCACGGTTTCCCGGATTGTCATGATCACAACTACCTTCTTCATATGCAATTATAGGCCTCAGCCTGAGCCTTAGGCCTAATACAAAAGATGGATGTATATCACTGTGCTCTATGACCCCATAAATATTATAAATAAATATTAAACTAATTTTTTAGTTTTTTATAATTGATGACACGTCAATTATAAGTTATGTCCTGGCTTTTTTTGATTCAATTATGTCGATAGTTTTAGTATTTTGACTTTTTTTAATGTAATTAGTAATACATCAACTAGTAAGGTGCATTAATAAAAAAATAGTAGCTAGTATGATAGTATCCATAAAATACTCATTTCTTAGTCTTATATAGGACTAAAGTATAAGTTAATCCAAACTTTAGGAGGTGAAAATGTAGCAATTGAAAATTTTGTGAGATTAAATTATGATATGACCAAACCACAAGAAATATATAATTTTTCTACAAAATGCATAATATTGTGTTAATTTGAGCAGAACTCTGATGATCTCATTTTTAGTTCCAACCTTAGGAGATTAATTATAGCAAAATAAAATTTTGCATACTAAGTTGTGAAATGATTGAACCATAATGGGCCAATTTTAATTAACCCACCTTAAACCTGTCAAGAAATTAAATTAAACAGCTGGGGTCTAGCAAACCCGTTGCGCGGACCAGAAAGGTTATACACCAGACGTGTGTTGAATGTTGTATATTTTTTCAATACATTTCAGTTAATAAATTATTTGATTTTAAAGGAGTGAGGTAAGCTTCTTTATACTTGGAGGACAATTTCCTCATGCATATTTAGTTGTACTTGCCTAGACTACACATACTAGTGTAATGTATATTTCAATCTCACAAATTAGTATAAGTACTTAGATTGTTTATCAAAAAGTATAAGTACTTAGATTTTACATGCTAACATATAGCATATGTGCTATTCACATGCTAATGTACATGTACATGCATCTTGTATACTTAGACTGCACATGACTCTTTGAATGCAAATGCCAAATACATGAATTAAATGTCAAATAATAAAAATTAGGATGAAAGTTCAATTACTGTAGAAACATTAATGCTTGTTTAGACCCCTAATTTGAAAAACACAACTTAATTGTTTTCATTCTAACTTATCTAAGTGCAGAACAAGAGTAAATGAAACGCAATAAACTGGAACTACTCTCTAAGGCATAAGCATATACAATGAACAATAAGTGTAAAGCTTAAAGAGTAAGTGAAGAGAGATGCAAACACAAGATAACACAAAACCGTGTTATCAAAGAGGAACCGAAGAACTCGGTGAAAAACCTCTCCACAATCCTCCAAGTCGAAATCGATCCACTAGTGAATAAGTTGAAGTACACGAATATCAAAAAGACCCTCCAAGCCTAATTTACCCAATGTACTTGAGCCCTCCAAGCTCCAGCTACTAACAGAATTCTCGGCGTCTTATTTCATTAGTTATTTAAATCCCGCAATACTACCCGATTGCATCCGCCAAGCCTCACCGACTTCTTTTGGCAAATCCCAAATACTTCCCAAGCTCCAAAACACTCTCTATACTCTAAATAGATGTGACTTGTGTTTGGGTACAAATCTCATCTAAAAATATAACAATGAGAGAAAAGAAGGAGAAGAGACTACAAAGGAATTCTCACTTAAGAATAAGTAGCTCTCTCTCTGAAAGGTGGGTGTGTTGTAGAAATTTTTATAGAATTTTCTTCTAAATAGCCTCCTTTCAATTTTGTGGGTAATGAGGGTATATATAGTATGTGTGAATGGTATAAGAGTCACACTTAAAATCCCAACTGTCAGTGCATTTCACGGGTCATCTAACGAGTTGGCTAAGTCGCGAGATGAGTCATGAAACACACTAACTCTTTAGCTTCCGACACGTGCTCCTCATGTGACCTTTGCAGGTTGCACTACTTGCGAGCCAAGTCGTGAAATCAACTTCTTGAGCAAATCTTCACCACTTAAGACTAAACTTATTACAAATAAATCACACAAAATACAAGTAAATAAATTAATGCAATTACAACACTTTTTGTCATGAAATAAAGCCAACACAAATATTATGTGAAAAGCCATAACTTAACATAGGAATGATGCCAAAACAATGTATTATCCTAGAATAGGTGTTGTGGTATGTCTAGCACTTCCTTATGCGTAAATAGAACTTGGTTCAAGAGGAATTATTCTATTGTTATTTCTTACTACTCAATGTTCTCCAATGAGTACCTCTCTATCAACAACAAAAAAAAAAACATAGAATCAGAGTGTTTTATAATAATTCTTTCAAGACTATACACTTCACCACAACTTAATAACATGTGTGGCTTTACCTCCGCACATCTTTGGTGCGATAGTCACTTCACAAGTATAACTACTTGTGGGGTATAGAGGACAATGGCCGAGGTTGAAGTCTCGAAGAGGGGGTTTCACACATATACACACTTAAATTAGGCTAGAGTAAAATTTCTATTATATATATATATATATATTAACCTCCAAAACATTCACAAGCCAACTTAGAAAGTACATATATATAAGGTTCAAGTTCCTCAAGTAGGAAAGAAAATAGCCAACAAAAGGCCTACAAGATTAGAAACACACATTCACTAGAGTCTTATTGGACCACTAAACTAGCTAAACCTTACAAGTTATGTCCCAAATTTTTTATTTTAGACTATGACACAATGAAGAAAGAACTGAAGCTAGAAATTAAACATAAACGTTGGACAGATTCTTTACATTAGTGGGATAAACTTCACTTTTGAGATCAGATTCATAAGCCTTAGCTGCTATTTGAATATTCACAGCTTCTGTTGGATGCAATCCATCGAAGAACACGTGACTGCTCCTGTCTACACAAGCTTGACCGCCTCTTTTGCACAACACTCCATTTATTGATGCAACTTCACAACAAGGTCTACTCGCGTCCTTGAAACCTGTAAGGCATGAATGAACTTGAATAATTCTTATTCTTCCACAACAAATTATGGAGATTTAATTAAGTTCTTTAACTGTTACTTCAATTGTCAAAATTAGTTTTTAAAATTTGTCAAGAGTCTTATGGCTCAACTAAAAGCTCATGATATTTTTAATGGAGACATATATGATTCAAATAATTTCACTCCCAACAACTGAATTGCTCTCTCCCTCAATTAATAAATAAATTTAATAACATACCCTTTAATTTTTTTTTATTAAAAAAAACCAATATCCCTCTATCACTAAAGTTTAAATTAAGAATGGTAGTTTTGAAAATTTGAATATTTTTATGTAAACATAATGTTTTAAATGATGTTCAAAATGGGACGAATGGAGTATAAAAAAATACTATTTAAACTTAATTAAATTTTTTTTTTAATTAAGTCACCTAGTATGAAAAATACTTCAATCCAGTCCTTTTGTCCAAATATGTTAGCAAATAAAACTGTTCAAACATTTTTTTTTTTAAATAATACTCATCAAATAACAAAATCTATTATATAGAGCATCTTATAAATGCTTTAAGTTAAATTTTTAATATTAACAAAAGAATATTTAAACAATGCCATTTGCTAACAAAAAGACCAAATTGATTTAGTTTTACAAAGTGATTTAACTGACAAATTAAATCTTAAAAAAATAAATAACAATTGAAGTAAAAGCAAAAGGATTAAATAAAATTTAAACCAATTAAGAAATAGTTTATCATACTCCGAGTGAGTTGTAAATGTTGCATATATGGGATATAAATACAGTTTTTCTTTCTATTTTATAAGTTTTCGTTAATTAAGAAGAAGAGCAAGTGATATTTTTACCTTTGGAGATGGGATTTCTGATTATATCTCTGATAATCTTATAAGAGTTAACATAAACAAAATTAGAATCAGGCAAATGTGGTTTGATGACATCCACCAGTGACTTCAAGTGAGCGTTGAAGAGGTGAGCCGCCTTGTTGAGACCTTGAACGCAGCCTTTGTGCCTTGGCCGGTTTGCCGCAACCATAGGACTGCACCCTATTGGGTTTACTGACATTAACACAAACTTTCTGGCCCCCAAATTATACAACTTCTGCATTAACAGTGTTAAAAGAAATATATTAATAAGAATAAAAATATTTTGGTCTTCATTATTGCTAAGTTTTTATCCCAAGAACAGTGGAATGGGGAGATTCAAATCAATTACTTTTACTGTACAAGATGTGGTACCAACTGATTATGCAATCGTTTGGAATTAAATCCAGTTAAATTAGAAGAGAAAAAAAAAAATAGATTGGCAATTTTACAATGTAAGGATGACATTAATAAAGTTTGAAACTAAAATAAGGTTATGCACCAGACACGACAAGAAATCGGTGCAGATACCCTTGTCTTTTGTAGTGAAATTATTTCTTTTTGGAGTAAATTAAATTTTAAACCTTATATTGGGTTATTTCAAATTAAACTTAAAAGTTTAAGGCTGTTACAAATTAAACCTTATAGTTTTTTTTTTTTTTTTTAATTTCAAATCAAACCCTAAAAATCTTTGAAATTCTATCAATTTAAACTCCCAAATAAAATCATAAAATCTGAGGATTTAAATTGATATAACTTAAAAAGTTTAGGGTTCAATGTTAAACTAATGAAATTATATATTTTAATTTATAATAGTCTTAAAAGATAAGGATTAATTTGAAAATTTTGAAACTATATAATTTGAAACACAACTAAAATACAGGATTTAATTTATTATTATTAATTTTTTTTGGCTTGTCGTGATAAAGGCCACTAGAAAAGTTTCCTAAAATCTTGAAGCTAATTAAAGATGTACATTTGAAAGGCCTTTCAGCTCTAGCTACCTACTGTTTACCAAATAATGGACATAACCCATAGCGTTGGCAATGCCAGTTCACATCATAAATTCATAATACGATGTTCCATTACTTCAGCATGAAAGGGACACTACAATATCTACTTTCTATAGCATATTTTTCGATCAAATTTCTCCAAATAATAGTTTTCTATGATACTTCTTACAAAACATGGATCCATGCATATAAGGTTGCTTTTGGTGACAAACAAAACTTTTCGGTATTTCCTTTAAATTTTATTGACTAAAAAATAAATACAGACTTCAACTATTAATTTTTATTTTTATAGGTAGATAATGACAAAGGACAGGACATTGCATTAGATGCTAAAGCCTTTTCATGGGTTTCGGTTGGTCCGAAGTATTCTATTGGATTCATTTTATGTTGTGTGGTTGTCATTAATTCTCGAATCAAGACTATTCCAGGCCCAGTGAATAAAGTTTGGGTGGCCCACCCTCTGTTCATTTAATACTTGGGTCAAATATAGATTTTTCAAAACCTGTTTCAATTTAACATCAATTTTATTTAGGTTCCATCATTTAATACCATTTGTTTTTTCTTTCAATGCACCAACCACATAGTTATAAAATAAAAAATAAAAATAAAAAAATTCCTTTTTACCAAAAAAAAAAATGTTATAAAAATGTGGTGTTTTGGACTCATTGTTTTTCAAAAGCATATTTAATTATTTAACAACAAAAAAAAGTTCAATCTTACATGCATGATATTTTTCGTAACAGTCAAATTCATAAATTTTTATTAATTCAAGTCTACCAAAATTCACAGACATTTACGATTTTGCATCCTCAAATAACAATAAGTTGTCAAAAAAAATTTGTGCGTGTAGACTTGTAAAAAAAAAAAAAAAAAAAAAAAAACCCCTGACCGTAATCTGCTGAGACAACGATGATGTGAGGTTGGCAGTGAAGGCTTCAAGACTGACATTGATGCTGGATTTCATGAGGAAGTAGTTGAATGAGTAATCATTTCCTCCAGTTCCCACAACAAACAAGTAGTTGGGAAGCAAGACCCTGCTTCTGTGCCCCAACTGAGCTTCTAGTTCTGGCAAGGTCACCTTCTCAAAGTTTCTAATCTGTTGATTCAGATTTATGACATGCCCCTGAAAATGCCAACACGTTTCAACACATCACATGTAAAAGCTCTGCCTCAGCCCTACAGTATATATCCTTGGGCTATATAACAAGCTATGAAAATTTATTTAATTAACTTGAGCCCTTGTTTGCTTCTTAATCTAGAAGATTAGCATATAAGACACTATTTATATTGCTCAAGAAGTAAGAAAATACGTTGTAAAACAAATGTAAGAATGTACGTAGAGGATAAAATTCTACACATACTTTAAATGATTTAGCAGCTATTTCGAGTGTGTTCTGAGGTAGCAGTTTGCTGAAAGTTTATTTATTAAAAATTTGGATATTGTTATTCTTTCTTTTTTTAAATGTAAGGTTTTACATAATTAAATAAGTTCAACCAAATATCATTAACAATAAATTTTATTCTGTAGCAATTACCGACTTATTATTCTTCTAAAAAAAAAAAAAA
>NW_027070641.1:24032-27917 GCF_002906115.3 Quercus suber | reverse complement strand
ATAGGTTTGAGTCCGAGGACCATGCAATACCTTGGTTCTGTCTAGTACCCAGATATAATGGTGTGATTAGTTTTCCCATAGGCTTGAGTCCGAGGACCATGCAATGCCTTGGTTCTGTCTATCACTTCTATTTTTCTGTTGGAATGAGCTTGTCTTCGGCTCTGAGAGCCTTACTTTTGGTATAATGATATCCTCGGACTGCTTTACTGGAAGCGGTTTCTCCTCGGGTCGGACTGTTAGCTCTACGGTGCTCTGGGCAGGGATGGTTTGAACTCTGATCTTACATGTGGCATTGACCTCGCCTTCAACTCAAGTTCCCCTCCTCTTCAATTACGTGGCGTCCCTTGACTATTCGTTTTCCGAGCTTGACGTTTCGATGCCCGAGACGCACCCTCATCACTGTCCTCGTGAATTGATAAAAATCCAGCAGTCCATGGTTTCCTTGGGATTTGGTCAGGATTAATACCGCTGATAATTCTCTTCTTGAACTCTGTGTGGATCAATTCCCACAAGTTCTCACCCTCTATATAAGGCTTTCTGGGGGAAACGTTTCTCCACACTCCATGAACTTTCCAACCCAACTAGAAACACGTCCTTTCACCTCCCCGAGCCCCTTCAACAACCCTGCCAGGATTGTGACCAGAGTTGGGAGATATGTGGCCAAGAGCCATCGTGGCCGCAGCCCCCGCCAGACTTCCGGAGCGGCGGAGCCTGGGCGTAACCCTGATAGTGCCCTGCATGGTGTTCAGGAGGGATGTCTTTGGAGTACCTAACGCTCCTCCCTAGGGTGCACCCCTGCCGGAGGAGACGCGCAAGATCATGTCACGGCCGGTGCCCGAGTGTTGCCGTCTACAGCGGCCAACTCTAGTGAGGACTAGAGAGAATCAAGGGAACATCATGGGAAGGGCTTCCCGGTGCCCCTGCATCTGCTCCTCGCTTTGTTCAAGCTCCACCGCACCGAGAAAGGAGTTGTTGGTGGCCTTGAAGCAAGCTAGCCTAAGCCCCCTTCCCCCATCTCATTGTCAAGTTCTCCCATTCTCTTGATGCCAATAAGAGCACGGGTTGACACTTCCCTCCAGCTAGTTTTAGGACGGGTCCACCTGGGCCTCTGATTGTAGAATTAGCTTGTAAATTTGTTTGTAAAACACGCCTGCCTGAGCCTCTGATTGTATTTTGTACTTCTCTTTTTATGAAATAATATCAAGCTTCCTTTCTTTGCTGTTAAATCTTCTGTCTCGAACTTTTATTTTTCTGCAATGTTTGTTTGGTAGTTCTCTTTTTTTTTTTGCATCACCACCGATCTTCCGTAGAATGATTATTTAGAACAATCGCCTATTGCGCCGGCCAGCGCACTAATCCTTCCCACAGACGACGCCAATTGTAAGGTCCGTTTTTGTAACCCAAAAAATATTGGTTCCCAAGGCCCAACGAACCCAAAACAATGAATTTGTAGAGAGTGGATTGAAGGTTTAAGCGCTCGCCGGCCTTCACCAGGCATGAACTCCTTTTTTCATTGAAAGATACTAAGACCAATTTACAACTGGGGGATACTCCTCGGCCCGGGGCCGAGGAGCTTGTTCTTTCCCCCCCCCCCCCTCTTTTTACTTTACTCGCTCCTCTTATATAGTCTTCATCGTCCTATCTTGTTCTTCCATCTGTTGATCATCCATTTGCCTTCCTTCTGACCGTCCATCCCATCAGAGGCCTTATCAGCACTCAAGTGGCTCACCCTGATCAACGTCGCCCTGCTAAGGGGTTACATCCCCATTAATGCGGCCAGAGGAGTTAGGTGAATGCATTAAGTGTAGAGGTGACAACTTGCTCTGGGCTTGTCCCCACCTAAAATTATCCTCAGTATGCCGAGGACGAATAGGTCCTCGGCGTGGATCCAAAAAAGAGTCTCTCCCTAAATTAGCCTCGGATGGTCATCCTTCCTCGGCGTGGGCCTTGTGCCTACTACAAGATGGGCTGAGGCTATCAGGCCCACGGGCCCCACAATACTCATCAAATAACAAAATCTATCATATAGAGCATCTTATAAATGCTTTAAGTTAAATTTTTAATATTAACAAAAGAATATTTAAACAATGTCATTTGCTAACAAAAAGACCAAATTGATTTAGTTTTACAAAGTGATTTAACTGACAAATTAAATCTTAAAAAAATAAATAACAATTGAAGTAAAAGCAAAAGGATTAAATAAAATTTAAACCAATTAAGAAATAGTTTATCATACTCCGAGTGAGTTGTAAACGTTGCATATATGGGATATAAATACAGTTTTTCTTTCTATTTTATAAGTTTTGGTTAATTAAGAAGAAGAGCAAGTGATATTTTTACCTTTGGAGATGGGATTTCTGATAATATCTCTGATAATCTTATAAGAGTTAACATAAACAAAATTAGAATCAGGCAAATGTGGTTTGATGACATCCACCAGTGACTTCAAGTGAGCGTTGAAGAGGTGAGCCGCCTTGTTGAGACCTTGAACGCAGCCTTTGTGCCTTGGCCGGTTTGCCGCAACCATAGGACTGCACCCAATTGGGTTTACTGACATTAACACAAACTTTCTGGCCCCCAAATTATACAACTTCTGCATTTACAGTGTTAAAAGAAATATATTAATAAGAATAAAAATATTTTGGTCTTCATTATTGCTAAGTTTTTATCCCAAGAACAGTGGAATGGGGAGATTCAAACCAATTACTTTTACTGTACAAGATGTGGTACCAACTGATTATGCAATCGTTTGGAATTAAATCCAGTTAAATTAGAAGAGAAAAAAAAAATAGATTGGCAATTTTACAATGTAAGGATGACATTAATAAAGTTTGAAACTAAAATAAGGTTATGCACCAG
The DNA here is from genome assembly GCF_002906115.3 of Quercus suber. NCBI lineage: Eukaryota > Viridiplantae > Streptophyta > Magnoliopsida > Fagales > Fagaceae > Quercus > Quercus suber. The sequence continues at coordinate 25,058 of NW_027070641.1, read as the reverse complement.
ACACGACAAGAAATTGGTGCAGATACCCTTGTCTTTTGTAGTGAAATTATTTCTTTTTGGAGTAAATTAAATTTTAAACCTTATATTGGGTTATTTCAAATTAAACTTAAAAGTTTAAGGCTGTTACAAATTAAACCTTATAGTTTTTTTTTTTTTTTTTTTAATTTCAAATCAAACCCTAAAAATCTTTGAAATTCTATCAATTTAAACTCCCAAATAAAATCATAAAATCTGAGGATTTAAATTGATATAACTTAAAAAGTTTAGGGTTCAATGTTAAACTAATGAAATTATATATTTTAATTTATAATAGTCTTAAAAGATAAGGATTAATTTGAAAATTTTGAAACTATATAATTTGAAACACAACTAAAATACAGGATTTAATTTATTATTATTAATTTTTTTTGGCTTGTCGTGATAAAGGCCACTAGAAAAGTTTCCTAAAATCTTGAAGCTAATTAAAGATGTACATTTGAAAGGCCTTTCAGCTCTAGCTACCTACTGTTTACCAAATAATGGACATAACCCATAGCGTTGGCAATGCCAGTTCACATCATAAATTCATAATACGATGTTCCATTACTTCAGCATGAAAGGGACACTACAATATCTACTTTCTATAGCATATTTTTCGATCAAATTTCTCCAAATAATAGTTTTCTATGATACTTCTTACAAAACATGGATCCATGCATATAAGGTTGCTTTTGGTGACAAACAAAACTTTTCGGTATTTCCTTTAAATTTTATTGACTAAAAAATAAATACAGACTTCAACTATTAATTTTTATTTTTATAGGTAGATAATGACAAAGGACAGGACATTGCATTAGATGCTAAAGCCTTTTCATGGGTTTCGGTTGGTCCGAAGTATTCTATTGGATTCATTTTATGTTGTGTGGTTGTCATTAATTCTCGAATCAAGACTATTCCAGGCCCAGTGAATAAAGTTTGGGTGGCCCACCCTCTGTTCATTTAATACTTGGGCCAAATATAGATTTTTCAAAACCTGTTTCAATTTAA
>NW_027070641.1:0-16230 GCF_002906115.3 Quercus suber | reverse complement strand
AAAATCATAAATCTGAGGATTTAAATTGATATAACTTAAAAAGTTTAGGGTTCAATGTTAAACTAATGAAAATTATATATTTAATTTATAATAGTCTTAAAAGATAAGGATTAATTTGAAAATTTTGAAACTATATAATTTGAAACACAACTAAAATACAGGATTTAATTTATTATTATTATATTTTTTTGGCTTGTCGTGATAAAGGCCACTAGAAAAGTTCCTAAAATCTTGAAGCTAATTAAAGATGTACATTTGAAAGGCCTTTCAGCTCTAGCTACCTACTGTTTACCAAATAATGGACATAACCCATAGCGTTGGCAATGCCAGTTCACATCATAAATTATAATACGATGTTCCATTACTTCAGCATGAAAGGGACACTACAATATCTACTTTCTATAGCATATTTTCGATCAAATTTCTCCAAATAATAGTTTTCTATGATACTTCTTACAAAACATAGGATCCATGCATATAAGGTTGCTTTTGGTGACAAACAAAACTTTTCGTGTATTTCCTTTAAATTTTATTGACTAAAAAATAAATACAGACTTCAACTATTAATTTTTATTTTTATAGGTAGATAATGACAAAGGACAGGACATTGCATTAGATGCTAAAGCCTTTTCATGGGTTTCGGTTGGTCCGAAGTATTCTATTGGATTCATTTTATGTTGTGTGGTTGTCATTAATTCTCGAATCAAGACTATTCCAGGCCCAGTGAATAAAGTTTGGGTGGCCCACCCTCTGTTCATTTAATACTTGGGCCAAATATAGATTTTTCAAAACCTGTTTCAATTTAAGTAACATCAATTTTATTTAGGTTCCATCATTTAATACCATTTGTTTTTTCTTTCAATGCACCAACCACATAGTTATAAAATAAAAAATAAAAATAAAAAAATCCTTTTTACCAAAAAAAAAAATGTTATAAAAATGTGGTGTTTTGGACTCATTGTTTTTCAAAAGCATATTTAATTATTAACAACAAAAAAGTTCAATCTTACATGCATGATATTTTTCGTAACAGTCAAATTCATAAATTTTTATTAATTCAAGTCTACCAAATTCACAGACATTTACGATTTTGCATCCTCAAATAACAATAAGTTGTCAAAAAAAATTTGTGCGTGTAGACTTGTAAAAAAAAAAAAAAAAAAAAAAAACCTGACCTTAATCTGCTGAGACAACGATGATGTGAGGTTGGCAGTGAAGGCTTCAAGACTGACATTGATGCTGGATTTCATGAGGAAGTAGTTGAATGAGTAATCATTTCCTCCAGTTCCCACAACAAACAAGTAGTTGGGAAGCAAGACCCTGCTTCTGTGCCCCAACTGAGCTTCTAGTTCTGGCAAGGTCACCTTCTCAAAGTTTCTAATCTGTTGATTCAGATTTATGACATGCCCCTGAAAATGCCAACACGTTTCAACACATCACATGTAAAAGCTCTGCCTCAGCCCTACAGTATATATCCTTGAGCCATATAACAAGCTATGAAAATTTATTTAATTAACTTGTGCCCTTGTTTGCTTCTTAATCTAGAAGATTAGCATATAAGACACTATTTATATTGCTCAAGAAGTAAGAAAATACGTTGTAAAACAAATGTAAGAATGTACGTAGAGGATAAAATTCTACACATACTTTAAATGATTTAGCAGCTATTTCGAGTGTGTTCTGAGGTAGCAGTTTGCTGAAAGTTTATTTATAAAAATTTGGATATTGTTATTCTTTCTTTTTTTAAATGTAAGGTTTTACATAATTAAATAAGTTCAACCAAATATCATTAACAATAAATTTTATTCTGTAGCAATTACCGACTTATTATTCTTCTAAAAAAAAAAAAAAACCAACTTATTAAAAATATTTTGTATGAAAGAATAGTTTTTTTTTTTTTTTATATACAAAATAGAAATTTTAGTCTAGCATAATCTAAATGTATATGTAGTATAAAATTCTTTCCTAGAGACTTAAACTTCAGCCCTTACCCTTCATACTCTGCATGCACTTATGCACTTATACTTATAGAGTAACTATTGCATTAATGGTACGCGGTGGTAAAATATAATAACTATTTAGACTATGTTTAGAAGTAGCAATTTACTAAAAGTTTATTTATCGAAATTTGAATATAGTTATTTCTATAAATTTTAAATAAAAAAGTAAGGTTTTACATAATTAAATAATTTTAATCATTTTTTTCAATAATAATAATAATAATAATAATAAGTTTAGCCAAATATTCATCAGCAATAAATTCTTGTCCCAACGACCAACTTATTAAATATGAATAGGGATCATTTGTCATCATGGTAGCCTCACCTCAGGCACCACCGGGCCTCGCTGGCCTAGTGGTACCGGTCTCCTAATGGCCTATCAACTCAGGAGGTTCAATCTCCTGCATCAACACTTACCTAGCAAAAAAAAAAAAAAAAAAAAAAAGGTAGCCTCACCTCATGCTGCTGCTACACCTGCGATGGTTCTTACTAGTCAACCTCAAGAATAAGGCTATTTATTAAAAATATTTTGTATGAATAGGATCAGTTTTTTTTTTTAATACAAAATAGAAATTTTAGTTTGTCTAATCTATGTATATAGATGAATAAAACTCTTTCCTAGATAATTGAACCTCGACTTTTTCTCTTCACATTACATGAACTCTTATACTCGCAAATGTGTGCGGTGGTAAGGATAATCTATTTAGATTGCGTTGAGTGGCCTACCCTTTAAGACTCATGAAAAGTTCTTGATTTTAGAATATGAATTTTTTCCATGGAAATCTTTAAATCAAATAAATAAAATTACTTTGTTCATGCATTACTTCATAAAAATACAACATGATTCTAATCTTGCATCACATAAAATAATGCAAAAAAACTAAAATAAAATCTTATCTTCTTTATATTGCATCTCATTAACATATCATCTAGAAAACTCACACGAAATAACGGAAGATGGGTTGAGACTTGAGATATCCAATTTTTAGCTTTGATATTAAATATGTGTTTTTTGAAGTACATGCATAACCATATATAATAGTCTCATACACTCATGCTTCACATGGGAATGATGTATATGAAGCACACTTTCACCCTTTAACATTCTCATGCATTTTAGAATTGTCCATGCATGCTATAATAGGATATATCATTCTTTTCTTTTCTTTTTTTCTTCACCCCTCAACCCCCTCCCCCTTTTTATTTTATTCATTTTTAATGTTATTCTTCATTTTTTTTTTGAGTTTCAATCTATGGCGTTCACTTCTCTAAAACCCACAATGTTCTTCTTCATTAATTTTAAGCTTTTTGCTTTAGTTCTATAAACAATAATCTTCTCAAAAAGATTTTTAAAACAAATTCTGCAAACAATAAATGTAATGAATTATTTTACAATTGTTTTTCATTAATTATATGATGGGTATGTGAATTTGTTTAAATTCATCATTGTACCTTATGAGACAAATCGAAAAAGGTGGGTATAACACCCTTCCACTTAGTAATGTAGCCCCAATCTTTATCTATGGGATGTAGACTAGGTCTTTTGTAATGCAATCTTCTTTTATAGTTTTTTGGTAGATTATAACTAGGACAAATAACCTTATATTTTTCTTTATTAGAGTATATTTAGGGTCAAAACCATTTAATTTGACTTTCTTCAACATTTCATATACTTTTCTAGTATTCATTAATAAAGTTTGTTTTCGAGGTTTTCTTAATTTTCCTTTGTAATTAAATTAAAGTGAACACTTCATATAAGTCCCTTAGATTAGGGGAAATAATATAATATCCACATTCAATCTCCATATCTTGACATTTTCTATTGGGGTATTTGTTATTTTTACTCCTTACAATGTGAATCTATGGCCCCCTAAGGTCGGATTCTCACCATTGTTGTGGGCCTTTTTAAAATATTGGGCTAGGCTGCCTCCTGCGATACCAGGCCCAAATATTCTGAGTAAGCGAGTTGAGACTGGTCTAACTGTAACTTAATTTGGTCCAGCTTGTGCACAAACTATGCCTCATTTGCCAAGAGCATGCTTACGGCAGGCAAAGCTACTTTAAATGAGTTATGGCAAGAAACATAATAATAATAATAACAAAAGAAAGTACTTTGGCTTCTTAATCAAAGTGAATAATTAATCCTTAATCAAGAAAGATAATCACAATAACAACAATCCCTTTTGTAAAGAAAGCAAGGGGAATAAGTAGGTAGTACACGAGTTAATCAAAAAGAAAGAAATTAGATCAATCTGATCCACAGGACCAAGACCAGAAAGGGAAGAACGTTTCTTCTCAATGCGAGTAATCTCCCAGAGAAATCCTGCCATGGAAATTAATCACTTTGAGAGAAATGAACCTGAATGGTGGGTGCCCAAAAGAACCCTTTTGCTTTTGGTAGAGAGCAGGACTTTGAGATGGAGAGAAGAAATCAACCTATTGGTATATGCCTGCCATTCTAACTCTCTGTTTTTTTTTTACTTTCCTTATCTTTTATTATTCCTTTTTTTCTTTCCCTTTCTTCTCTTTTTCTCAGTACTTGTTTTCTATTCTATGGTTTTTCTTAGAAGTTCCTGTTACCGTGATTGTGTCCCCCCCCCCTCCCTCCTGTGCACGGCAAGGGCCTCTTTTTATAGTGCCTGCCGTAACTGGGTTTTACTAGTTTAGCCCTTTAACCAGCTTTGTCTGGTCTAGGTGTATTTGCCGACCACCACTAGTCCACCTGTGTTGACTGCGCCACTCCCCATCACCAAACAAAGAATACTATTTTGTTTGTTTGTCTGCCGTGACACCTTTACCTGCTATAGTGTGGGTGCTCTCTCTCCATATCTCTCATGGCATGCACCTAGTGGGTTTAACTCAATCTTACTTCTTTTGGGTGGTATGTCATCCTAGCAGGACATTTTCCCCAAAAGAGCTTGAGTAGGAACCGCAGAATAGGTTTTCCTCTCTCCCCACTGCCAAACCATGCCCTCTTACCTCTGACCCATGACCTCACCTTGTCCTGTATTGGTTGGGTACATGCTGGTGATGTTTGGGCCTTGCACGTGTCTCTCTTCTATGTATGTCCAAAATTTGTCTACTAATCATGTGTTCGTCGTGGTTTGCCTGAACAGTTTGCCATCCGTCTTTGACTTCTTATGTGAGCTGTTTTTTTATTTCCCTTTCTCTTATGGCTCGCTCCACTTAGGGGCTGGGCTTTACTTGATGGTGGGCTTTGCCTTCTTCAGCCTACCCCTTTTTCTGCTATCATTTCCTGTCATACTACTCTGCCATTCCTGCTGCAACATTGTTTGACCCAATCCTACTAGGCCTTTTTGGGTTTGTCGTTTATTCTTCTCCCAATGGGTTAGTACGGCCATTGGTTCTTTTATTACTTACGAGCTCCTGTGTCGCATTTGTTTTCTCTCGAGCATCCTTGGCCCATTTGCTTTCCTCGGGCTTCCTTGTTCATTTTCCTAACTCTACATTCTCATGGGCTTTTACTAATTTCTTCGGGCTTTCCCAACCCAATTACCTTATCCCTCATCCTTGGGGTTGATGGGCTTGCCATCAACCCCTTACTTTCTTTGCTTGCATTACTTTGGGTCTGCTATGGCCCATTCTCACTTTTCTACATCATATACTACCCATGGGTTTGCTATTTCTCTCTTTCTAGACTCCTTTGAGCTCGTTTGCTTCCTCAAGGCTCATTTGTTTATTTCATAGACCTGTAATCCATTATTCGTACCGCTTGGGCTTAATGGTTTTTCTATCCATTTACCAACTTTTTTCTATCCGCATTGCTGGGCTTCTCTAATCTATTTGGATTCCCAAAATGATCATCAACAATGGTCTTTAAAAGACTAATTTAAATTCAATAAATAAAATAAATAAATAAAAAAGCTTGACTCTCATTGATAAAATAGAAAATAATTGACATGCAAACAAGTGCTAATTCTAAGGTATAAATGTGGAACTTTCTAATTCTTAAAATGATTATTTATTTTCATGAATGAATAATTATTGTTGGGTTAAGATAGCTTGATTCCAGTTAATTAATCCAATTATCCAAGTTGATTAATTAAGTCAAATTACATGAAAATCGTGAAAGTACCAACAAATCACCAATTAACTAATATGCAGCGGAAAATAAATAACTCGGTGATTTGTTGACGAATAAGGAAAACCTCTCACAAGGTAAAAACCCCACCGGGTGATTTTAAGGTCATCACTTCCAAGAATCTACTAATCAACAATCAAGAAATTATAAGTATAAAAGCACTAACAAATCACCAATTAACTAATATGCAGCGGAAAATAAATAACTAGGTGATTTGTTGATGAATGAGGAAAACCTCTTGCAAAGCAAAAACCTCACCGTGTGATTTTAATGTCATCACTCCCAAGAATCCACTAATCAACAATCAAATGGTTACAAGTATAAGGAATCTTACCAACTACCCTAACCTATCCCGAAATACTAACATACAGTTGAACCTTCACTCCAATACCTAGTTGGACTTGATCTTATAGTAGCCTTCTTTCCCTTGACGCACAAATCTCCAATCTATGACTAATCCTCTGCACGGATCCTAGTACGTAACTAACTCTAGTAACTTGAATGATATTATTAGCTACAAAGTTCTTCACTATATCAACAATAAAGATCTGGAAACACTTGGTTACAAAACCTTATGGCGTATAAACACAGTAGCTTCTTACAGAGAAAATAAATCTCTAGGTCTCTAAATCCGTATGTGACGGCTCTTAAAATAGGCCTTATATATATATATATATCTCTCTCTCTCTCTCTCTCTCTCTCTCTCTCTCTCTCTCTCTAGGGTTGTGAGAAAAGAAACCCTAGACAAATACATAAGCTTAGGCCGAATTTCAAATTGAAAAACTAAAAATCGTAATACTTGATAGATCGAGCTGCTGTCAAGCCATCCATCGAGCTTCACATTAAGTCTCGATAGCAGGCATCTGTCGTTCACTTGTTTCTTAGACCAATCTTCATGTTTTTTAATACAAACACTTGATATGCTTGAACAACATATTTGTTGATGTATTAAACTTATCTTAGATCTACTCAATTACAAGTAAAATGCATTTTATCAAAAGATTAGCCAATTACACAAAATATGACCCTAACAATTATTTTGATAATCTAGAGAGACTAATCATGATTAGCATCAACCCAATCAAAAGAGTCCATCATCTCTTAAAATACCAAAAATTAGAATAAAATCAGATTTTTTTTAAAAAACAAGTAAAAATTTTATAGAGAAATGGTAAAAGAGCAAGTCATCACTCTAGCCAAGAGCAAAGTGTTGATTTTGGTATTCTGAATGTCGATTGTCCCTTTACCATCAGTACTTTAAAATTTTCTTTTTACTATGATATTTCTCATGGATTTTTTTGAACCTTCTTAGGATTAGAGAAAAGGTTCAATCCTCTAAAATGCATGAAAAAATAAAATAAAAAAGTCATTTTTAATAGGCCAAAAATACCATTTTGGCTCCTATATTTTGGGGTTACTATCAATTTGGTCCTTACATTTTGGTAACAATCAATTTGATCCATATTATTTTTCATTTACAGTTAATTTGGTTCCTATATTTTGGTAGCAATCAAATTAGTCCATATTATTTTCAATTTGCAATCAATTTTATCCTTATTATTTTCAATTTGCAGTCATTATGGATCCAAATAGGGGTTTATTTTAGTTGCCAAGTTGATATATGTGTTATCAAAGTTGGAGATTGATAAATTTGATTTGTGTTTGTGTTTGGTTGCCAGGAAAGTGTAAGAAAATACGAGAAAAAAATGTGATTTGATGATAGAAACCAAATTGACTACTACCAAAATGTAGAGATCAAATTGATAATAATCCTAAAATATATGGACCGGAAATTTTTTTTTTTCCTTTTAATAAATAGGGAATTCATTTAGAGTAAAGTTCCACTTCCTCACCCTTCCTTGCTGTTACTTTGCACAAATTTTGTTAGAGCAATCAATCAAAGAACACCCACTAAACTCACAAAAATTAAAAACAAAAAACACTCATTCTACCATTCAAAACACCAATCCACTCATCTAACACATACATCACATCACAATCAACACGATCAAAACTAACCTGAGCCGACGCACTGCCAAGTCTATGAATAAATTTTACAACTTTTTTGTTTTGTTGTGTCTCACTCTTATCTTCTTAACTACTAGCATAATAGAGCTGTTCATGGGCAGGCCAACAGAGATGGACTGGGCTTTAGGAAAGTGAGAACAAGGTTTTGAAAAAAAAAAAAAATGGCAAAAACATTATTTTAGTCCCTATATTTTGAGATCACAATCAATTCAGTCACTACATTTTTGTAGCAATCAATTTGATCTATGTCATTTTCATATTGTAGTCAATTAATCATTATCGTTATCTCACTAACGGAATATGCCTACATGGCACACGAATTGTATACTTGGTAAACTCAAGCTTAGTGGCAAATAAAAAAATATTAAACTAGTTTATTTAACATTTAAATAATACCATGTCAGCATTTAAATAAAAAATAAACAAAAATTAATTTCTTAATTCTAAAGGAGAAAAGAAAAGAAAATATTTGAACAAAAAAGGAAATCATAAACCAAAAAAGGAAAGAACATAAGAACTGAACCTAGAAGAACAACATGAACCCAGAAAAATTAATTTCTCGATTTAAAATTAAAATTTGAATTGAAGATTTGAAGGTCGAAGTATCAACTTTATTGGGTTTGCTAGTAACTCATAGCTTCTTGGATTGACCTTGCGAACTACTGTGATTCAAAGAAACAATAAAGATTGAAGAGAGCACAAGTTGGTCCATGAATTTCAGTGGAAATGGTTAATTTTCAAAATGAAATATTTGCAATCTATGAAAGAAGTAAGATTTCAAGCAAAACCAAAGCAAGAAAACCAAAATCAGAACAAAATACCCACATCATGTAGCAGAGTGATGCATCTTTGGAAAAAAACTGAGTTTTTTTTTTTTTTTTTTTTAAATCCTTTGGCATAATTGAGTTATTTGCTTAACTTTGTAGACCTGTGCCTTCTAATCTCATAAATTAACAACAACAAAAAAAGGTAAGGTTTGAGCAATATGATGGACAAAGGAATTCAAAACATTGCATCAAATTTTTCTTCCTAGTTAATGGTTCAATTTAACGAGCTGGCTTCCAAGGCAAAGGTTTTATTTTGCTCTAAGTGGGTGTGTGTGGTGTGTGTGTGGTGTGTGTGTGTTGAGAGAGAGAGAGAGAGAGAGAGAGAGAGAGAGAGAGAGAGAGAGAGAGCGCGCGAACATGTTCATGCAAAGATGATGTTGCGTTCGGATTTCTGGGTTATTTTTGTGTTTAGGAGATTTGGTGGTCAGTAAATATGATTTTTGTGTTTTGGTGTTGGTTGTTTGGTTGGTAAGAAAATGAAAAAAAGTTGGGACGTTTTTACAAGTATTTTTCTTTCTTTAAAATTGAAAATTTTATTTTATTTTTATTTTTAAATTTAAATGCTAATGTGGCATTATTTAGATGTCAAATAAATTGTTTAATATTATTTACTTGCTATGTAAGCTTAAGTGAGCCAAGTCCCAAGTGTACAATCTGTTTGCCATGTAAGCATATTCCGTTAATAAGATAATGGCAAGAACTTTAAAATATAGGGACTAAAATAGTGTTTTCGCCAATAAAAATTAGAGCAATTATGGCTTTCTTTATCAATATCAACTGATTCTCTCTCTCTCTCTCTCTTCTCTCTCTCTCTCTTCTCTCTCTCTCTCTATATATATATATATATATATATTAAGAGGATTCAAAAAATTAGTTATGACTTCAAAAATGTCAAAAATACCCTAATCTAATTAGATAATCTTATTCTTAAAAAATAAAAAATGGGTTTAAAATTTAGGAGATAAGAGATTTGAATTTTAAATGTTTTCAATAAAAATACACAAAAAAATGTCAGTTGAACTACAAAATGTACTCATCTAACCATGATAGTTACTGTGGGGCCAGTTATCTAAAAGGATACAGGAACCATAGGATATGGGCTTGGGGCCCAACGGCCCAGTCCGAGGACATTCACTTGTCCGAGGATGATTAAAGAAATGTATCATGGGACCAATCTAAGAAAGAGGGACGGAGGTCATAAGCAGTGGCCCAAATCGTATCCGAGGATAAGAATCATCTCGGATACCATGGTTCGAGGTAGATATAACTATCCGATTATTCAGGGCACCCCACAAAGTTACATTAGAACTGAATGGTGAACGTGGAATAAGGGAAGAACCGGGGGAGATAACAAATATCTTCTGGAGCTGCCACCTCCACATTAAATGCTTCCCAACTAACTCACTGGCCGCATTAATGTGGAGGTGATACCTGAACAGTAATCAAGCAGCCTTATGGCCACTAAGTGAAGGTCCCGGGAGGTGCTGGATGGGACAGGAAGGAATCATAAGAACGAAGCCTACACGTGTACGGTGAAAACAGAGTGAGGAACGGAGTATATAAGAAGAAAGTGGGTGACATGAGAGAGGACTTTTGGAAATAGAAAAAGAAGAGGAGAGGGAGAAGGAGGAGGAGACTTAGAAAGATACCCCCTGAAACCTAGCGGAGGAGAGTTCTTATCAGACAGTTAGCTTGAAGTGTCTTTGCTTACATTGTAACCGTGACCTTTTCTACCACGTAGAACTAGTTCTTGCACCCACGCTCTAAAAATTTATTGTTTAGGCTTGTTGGGCTAGAAACCTATCATTTTTTTTGGTCCAATCCAAATTGAGTCCCTACAGTTACAATTTGCTTTTTAAATATCTGTTGAAATCTTTTGACAAAATAAACCAATAAAAATGTGCCCATCTCACAATGATTTAGGGATCAAATAGTATCTCCTCCTCTATCCATAGAATGAACAATAGAGGATCAACCAAATTAAAAGAGGTACTCAATTGTGTTTACCTAAAAACCCCAAAAAACAAGTAGTGATTCATGAATAGGATAAGGGGGAAAGTAACTGAAAGCAGAGGGAGCTTTCTTTGTTGTTATTAAATTAAAAAGAATAATACATTTAGGGTACGTTTGGTACACTGAATGTAGATTACATAGTAATCTTTATTACTGGGAATAGAAGACATTGTAATGGAATAATTATTACTATTTATAAGTTTGGTTGTTACATATGGAAAACTTGTAAAAGAAGATGTATAAGGAAACTTTACATTTTTGGAAATATATTAATTTTAAAACCTATTATATACACTAAGGAATAGCTATTACATCCATTTTAAAGAGGAATAGCTATTGTTCAATTTAAAGAATAGTTATTCTAATGTAATAATTAATCCATGTAATAAAGATGCAACCAAATGACCGAATTGATATTACACATAAATAGCTATTCTATTACAGGAGCTATTACAGCGTACCAAACGTACCCTTAGTCCTAAAGATTGTCCCATTTTTAAAAGATGGTTGTTAATTTTAACCAAGTTTGTAGCAAAATTTTATCATATAAATGCATATTTAAAACATGTGGTTATTACAAATGGCTACCTACAAGAAATAATGCTAGGATTATTACACCAACTGTAGAAGAAAACCCCACTACCTTGTTTAGCGTTCTCATTGACCCAATCCATCGAGTTTGGAGGGAAGATATCATAGAAAGCTATTTTTTCAAATTTGAAGCAGCAACGATCAAGACAATTCCCTTCTGTAGAACTATACAAGAGGGTGTTCTAATTTATTGGCTCTTCAATTCGGATGCAAAATACTCAGTTAAGGTTGGGTATAAATGTATACAAGATGTGCAGGTTTCTCTACAACCTGGTCCCTCTGCAATAGATACTCTGAAACCTCTGTGGAAGAAAATTTGGAGTCTAAATGTTCCAAGCAAGGTTAAACACCTGGTATGGCATGCTTGTAAAAATTCTTTGCCTACAAAAGCCAAATTGGTTAAACACCATGTGCTTACTGAAGGGCTATGTGACATCTGTAAATTTCATCAGGAAGACATGGTGCACGTCCAATACCGCTACCTAGACCTAGAAAAATTTTGGAGTTCAATTCCATCAAAGAATCATGAAACTCTCAAACAGACTAACAGTTTCATCGACATTTTGGGTTTTATCTTTGTTGACAACAGAGACCCAGAATTATTTACCTCAATAGTTTGGGCTCTATGGAATAGGAGAAATAATCCCAGGCTATGTAAACACTCGGATCCGGATCCTCTCCATTTCCCTTTGAAATGGAGAGGGTCCAGTTCACTGTAGAGATTTTTTTGAAAATGATCAACGCTAAAAAACGTGCCATGTCAATTACAATGTTAAAAACTTAACTCAACAAATTCAAACTCTGGTTAAAGCAAGGTTAGCTCCGCATATTCTTTTCTCTCACCAGCCCATCTGAAATTTCAAAGTTCAAACTCATCTCCAATGATTTTCTCTCTCCATCCCGCGGTCCTCACTGTCGTCGGTGCCACTAGCCATCGTGCCAAGCCGATTTTCTCTCTCCATTCCACAGTCTTCACCATCACTGATGCCACCAGCCACCATGCCAAGCTGATTTTCTCTCTCCATCCCACGGTCCTTAGGAATCCCAATCAATAACAAACCAATCAGACCAAAAATGCGAAGGGTTCTAGAACTCTCTCCGTACCTCTTCTCTCTCTTTTCTCTCTATCATATCAGGACCAGATCGGCTCACATCCGGTTGATGAAGGCACAAGAGTTTGGAGAGATGATGGAGCATGTCAACGAGGTCAATTTCGCTCTCGATGGCCTTAGGAAACCCCATCCCATACGGATCAGAAGGGCTAGGTTATTGTCCTTGTTGTCTATATGCGCCACTGTACAGCAAAGATGCCTCTTGCAAACTCAAGAGTATGTTCATTTCAAGGATTTTTGTAATGGGTTTTCTTTAATTTTTCAATTTTGAATCTATATAATGGGTTTTCAATTTTTTTTTTTCCCGATTTGGTGTTTGGAAATGTGGATGTGATTTTTTGAATTTGAATGTGGGGTTTTGCTGATTTTGAATTTTGGGGTTAGAGAGTTTGTTGGGTTCTTGAATTTGAAGTTTGGGGTGCATGCGTTTTTGGGTAATTCTTGATGGAGTATGAGTTTACTGTGAATCTTGTAATGGGTTTTGAATTAAAATGTGAATTTTTGATATTATTTATATTGTTGGGGTATGTAATTTCCATGTGGGGTTTTGGTAATTTTAAATTTTGGGGTTAGGGAGTCTGTTGGGTTCTTGAATTCGAATCATGTGATGTGTGCATTTTTGGGCAATGATGGAGCAAAGAGGGATTACCTGCTCGGTATTGCTCTTACATGTTCTTCCCTGAAATCTCTCATCTCATTCTTTTATTTTCCTCCCTGAAATCCTCACCGTGCCAAGCCTGTTTACAAAAGAGAAATTGTATTGGCAGCGATATATTTACTTATTGTAGGTATTGCTGTTTGAGAATTTGGATTGAAATTCACTTAATTGATGCAAATTATAATTTCTTGGGGTTTTTTATTTTTTATTTTTTGAATTGGGATTAGTTTATACCAAAAACACAATGCCCCGCCGTCATTGTTGCTTTGTTTTGCTTTGTGATAGTGCTTTCTTGGGATTTTTGATTTTCTGTTGAATTGGGATTAGTTTATGCGCTCAAAATTTTTATATATTATCTGTGTGTGTGTGTTTTATGCTGTGGTTATTAGAATGTTTGGTACCCTTTTTTTGGTTTGTGGGTATTTTTTTTGGTCTCACTGTTATGTAAATGTTTGTGCTTTTGTATGGATTTTGATTTTATTTTTAATTGTTCACTTTATTATGAAAGGTTTTAGGGAATGTATTGTGAATGCCTTTCTTTTTGTAGATTGGTTCTTGTATTGGACTTTTGGTTATCCATTTGGAAATTCTACATAATTTTTTGGACAAGTTCTATTATTGGATTCTTTGTAATTTTGAAGGATTGAAATTTGTTAATATTGCTTGTAGGTTTCATTGATCCTAATCATCAGTAATTTGGAAGGGCCTTTGGAGCTATGATACATCCCAAAGCTTTGATACCAAAGCATCATACATTCACACCAAGAGATGGGGCAAGTTGTTTAACACGAGGCAAGTCGAAGTGATCAAGCTAAGATTGAAAATTGTAGACTTTGGAAGGAATGTGTGGGGGAGTTTTTTTTGCTCAAGGAAACTTAGGAGTACTCCTTTTTTAGGAAATTTTAGGCTCTTGTCCCACATTGGAAGGAAATCCTTCCTCTTAGCACCTTATAAGGCATGAACCAATGGCATTAGAGTACCACTAGTTTGGTTAACCAAACTAGTGGTACTCTAATGCCATTGGTTCATGCCTTATAAGGTGCTAAGAGGAAGGATTTCCTTCCAATGTGGAACAAGAGCCTAAAATTTCCTAAAAAAGGAGTACTCCTAAGTTTCCTTGAGCAAAAAAAACTCTCTCCCACATAATATATATAACAAGCAAGAGGTGGAATGTATAGTCAAGCAATAAGCATACCAATTGTAGAAGTTTCATGTTATTATAATCATAGAATCAAAGTGTTTATTTCAATGGAATTCTTGTTATGTGATCAAAGTGTATATTTTAATAAAATTTGTTCATTTTATTATTATTAAATTCTCTTATTGTCTACTCTGTTGAATTTATTTTGATTGTAATGTCAAGTAACTCATAGGGGTGCAACCCAAGTACAATGACAGTATAGATATTTGCAGATATTTGTAACATGTGTGGATATTTGCAGATATTTGTAAATAAGAATTGTGACAGTTGTTAGTTCGATGCCATTAGTGTGTGTGTGTGTGTGTATTGTTCTCTGCTGAAATGAGTGGAATCCATGTGGATTTTGCTGCTCTTTGTGCCCTTTTAAAGCTTAATTGCTAATTAAGGAGAAATAGTTTGTTGATGGACCAAAAATAACATGTGCTTCATATTCAAAACTGCTACTGTGATTGTGACAAATAATAATGGTGAATGGTTGTTATGATTGCATCTTGGTGCATTGGTTATTATATAGTCAACCCGCATATTCAGTTTGAGTATATTAATGGTTTAGGTTCCATTTTGTTGCTCGGCAGACACACATGATGTTTCTGCAATCTCAAATTGCTGTCTAAAACAGGACATTCAAACCAAGGCACAAACACTTCACAACAATGCAATAAATTGGTATACAAGTCATAGATTAATTAAAAAGACCATGTTCCATTGCTAAAGTCTCGGATTATAGAGAGAATTACACCAAAATTCAAGCATTTTCCCACTAATACATACCAACACAAATTCAGGCCAACACATACCAACACAAACTTTCTGCCAAAACCTTCCAACATATACAAACATGAATGATAATATGATAATGATTAGTGCCAAAAGTTGGATGCTAGATACACAAACATTCTCTCTTCATTCTTGGATGCTAGATCCAGAAGTTGAATATGCCCAAAATATTGATTAGTGCTCACATCTTATTTTTCCTTTTCAGATTCTACCTCTTTGATTTCTTTCCTTATTTGAACTTTTCAAACATGGTAGACGACCCAAGTACTCCAGCTGCACCTCCTTAGACATTTAATCATGATCCTTTAGCTCCTCTTTAATTCTAGTTTAGCCTTCATTCTCTCACAAACTTTTGTTATCTTTTTCACGTGATTTCCTGAAATTAGAAAATTACATGCAATGAATGACATCTTATTCAAGAAATTATGTAAAGATAAATAATATGGACTAATGCAAATCATAGCCTAATTATACAAATTAAGTATAGTAATAAAGAAATAACGCCCACATAAATATATAACAAGTATACATTTTAAGGCGTTATCAATTGTCAAAAAAAAATTTCTTAAAAATCTAGGCAGGGATTTTGCGACTACAAAGTGACACACGTTTGACTGTATCATAAGACAAACCTATCTACATCTAACCTTTAGCTCCTTAATAGTAATATAATTATATAAAGCATTAATAAAATTAGAAAGTAATAATAATAAATAAAAAATCCCACAGTTGTTGAAGTAAATGCATTATGGACTACCTCATCATCAAAAGAAGGTACTATGCAGGCCATTTGGGGCTGGCAATTATCATCATCTCCTAAAGCACCAAACTCCCCTCTGCTTATAACTGCCTAGACAAATGAAAAGGAAATCAGAGTCATTGCATTTTAGAAGCAAAACCTGGATTTCAAAAAAAAAGGCA
>NW_027070640.1:31198-45935 GCF_002906115.3 Quercus suber | reverse complement strand
AGCATTAGCTCAGGCAGAGAGGCAGAGCAATGAAACAGAGCACTAGATGCATTTTACATGAAGGTTGCTAAATGACTGAAATGATTTAGTTTTGTATCTACGACTTGTAGTTTTAGCTTAAGTTCATTAACAGAAGTATAAATGGACACGTGTACCTGAAGTTGGTTAGTTGGTTAGTTTAGAATTGATCCGTGTATTACGGAATTAGTTAGTCTTAACAGTTGGTGTTTTGTAATATATATATATATGCATTGTACAATCAGTTGGATTTTATTATTGAGAATACAAGTTACAGAATTTCATTTTTGCTTCTGGTTTTATCTCTTTCTCTTCCCTAGTTTCCTATTTTCTTATAAGAATACATCTTCTACCATATAGTTCCCTTTCTTAAATATTCTCTCTCTCTCTTTTTTAAAGGCTAAATGACCTCTTAAATATTCCCTTACTCCTTTTGTGTTTATGTTATTGGTATGAGAGCTTTATACTTATCTAAATAATAAAAATCTAATTGAGAGTTTTTAAATAAAGTGTGAAGTAGTCTATCTATTTAGGATCGTCTTGAAACTAGCATTAGGAACATAATTGACAAGGAGTTAGGTTCGGGACAAAATTGATTAATTTTTTTCAATCCAAACCATCTATATATTTTACATACGAATTATTTACCAAATTTTATTAAATTTTAGAAAGTCTACCATAAACTCATTTAATATATATTTAAAAACCTCCTCTCTACTTATTTTATCATGAATTGGGTTCAATGTGTGACATTTGGAAATGGTTAGAAGTTACAAGTTTGAATAGAATTTTAGGTAAAAGATGCACTTTGTAACTTAGCATTATTTTTCCATAATAGAAACTTTTTTTTTTTTTTTGACTTATAAGATAAAACTTACCTTAAAGAAATTAACCAAATTTGAAAAGACAAAAAAATGAAATATATTTATCGTGTTTCATAATTTATCCAAAGACAGTCGGGGGAAAGGGGGTGGGTGGGGGACAAATTAACTTTTTGGACCTTTTGGCTCCTAATGTTTACACTATGTGTCAATTTGGTTCATAATGTTTCAATTGTGTAACTTTAGTTTCTAACTTTTTAGTATTGTATCAAAATAGTTCATATTGCTAAATGATGGGTGCTAACATGACTAATAACTAGTATACAAAATTATTCTTATGTCAATCAATGTTTTTACCTTCTTCTTAATAAAAGTTACACGTTTCTTAAAAAAAAAAAAAGAAAAAAAAAAAGAACTAGTTTAGGGATTTTGAGTTCCCAATTTTGACTCACCTACTTGCACATGAGATGAACATACATTGTTTTTATTATTATTATTATTTTTTATTTTAAACCACCTGGCAATAGCATCTTAAATGGCCTAAAAATAATTTTTTACTTTAATCATTAATTATGTTAATATTTTTCTTTCCATCTTTAACAACAATGACTACTTTAACACAATACCAAAGGTCCAAAAGTTTTTTTTTTTTTTTTAAGAAACATAACCAAAAGTTAAAAACTAAACTTAAACAATTAAAATGTTATAAATCAAATTAACAAATAAACTTTATTTGAGATCTGCTTATTTTGTTGAAATTAAATTTTATTTATTTATTGAAAGTACTGTAGATAAATGTAAAAGTTAATTGAAATACTATAATGAGGCTCATGAACAGTACTTAAAAATGTAGTGCAACCCATGAATAATAACAAAAATAAGTTAAATAGTAAAATACATTGGCAAAATTAATCATGCCAAATGGAGGCAATCTTAGAACCAAAATAATAATTTGTCAAAAAATGACAGCAATCGAGGCAAAATCTTCACATATACTTGCCTAAGAGCACTAGCAATAGTAGTGCTAAATAGCCATATAACTATTTTTAGCATCACAAGCTCAAAATGTACTCTACAATAGTGGAAGTAAAGCAATATTTTTTGGCTCCGCAGCTACAATGCACAACTATTTTTGGCAATGCACAGTAGCTGAAAGGTAAAAAAAAAAAAAAATTTTATTTTGCTTTTACACTATTTTTTTTTTTATTTTTTATTCTTCATTTCATTTTGCTGCTTTTTCTATCAGTGATTCATTTTGCGTCCGCCCTACTTCTATGCATATGCACGGTAAATGAAATATTATTTTATTGACTGTATTTTAGTAATTAAATAAAATATTATTTTATTGTAATATTTATATTATTTTATTAAGTTAAAATAAAATCACGTGAGAATGTAACTTTTTATCTAATTTCTACTCCGCATAAAAAAGTAAAAAGCTTCTTTCCAATTCTCCAGGCAAACACGTGACCAAACTATTTTAAATTAAACTAACTTCCACGTGCAAACTCAATTTGACAAATCTACCCTCACTCACAAAATCACAAATCCCCTCACCAAAACACCATTCTCGTAATTCACATACTCTCAACAAACTCTACCTGCCCCCACGCATAAAAAAAAGAACCCTCTCGAATCTTACAATAGAATATGCCTTAATTTCCACCAATCACATTATTAAAAAAACAAAAAACAAAAAAAACCACAAAACAAAACAAAAGAAAATCAAATCTTTCAATTTTTTCAAATGGACCCCACTCAACCCTTCATCTTTGCTTGGCCGTCTCAGAACCTCAGCTACCAAAACTAATAAAAATGCCTTCCGCATTTCCACAGCTTTATATTTATCGCTACTTAGCGAAAACAAAGTTTTCAAATGGGTGCGTAGGTTAAGCAGGGATACACACCCCCTGGTAGCGCAGGTTAGCATATACTCCAAAATATTTTACACTTTTTTTTCTTTGTGATGCTTGGTGTACTGTGTGCTCGTCCCAAGCCTTGGATCCTCACCTCGCTTTCTTACCATTCATTTTTTCACGGCTCGGCGGCTCATCACCACCAGAACCCGAGGCGCTTTGATAGCGGCGGCGTGTCGTTCAATCGGCGCCGCCACCACTCGACGGCGTGTCGTCTGGAAGGCCCGTTCGTCGGAGGCGGCGCGGCGTCGATATGGCACGCGATCACGCCGTCGTCAACTCGATCGAGTCGCCGGAGCGGCGGCGGAGGAGGAGACGGCAGCCTCAGGCTGAGGAGGAAGTTGATGCTCCGGTGTGAGAGGAGAGGGGAGGGGTCGTGGAACGTCGCGTGGGACGCACGCCCCGCGCGGTGGCTCCACAGGCCCGACTCCGCCTGGCTCCTCTTCGGCGTCTGCGCTTGCCTCAACGCGCCGCCGCTTCTCGATTTGGTGGCGGCTGAGGAGAACGCCGAGGCGGAAGAGAGAATCGACGGCTGCGATAATAACAAGAAGGAAATGATCGACGGTTCCGCTTTGGTTGAATCGAAAGCGAACGCCGTCAACAATGATTACAGAGTCACAGGTAGACTTATTAAACTCTGATTTCAATCTATTTAATATAATCTAATCATTTTTATGTTTTGTGAATAATGAGTTATAAATAATTTCAAATTGTTATTCGTAATTCATAAACAAATATAATTTGTGTGTTTTTTAGTGGAAGTTATAGTAATTTTTAACACGAGATTGAATCTAATTGTTCTAAATTCATAAATGAAAAACATTAATTACAAACTATATTTTGGTTGTAACAAATTTTACGTGTAGTGTGTTTATAATGTATGAGAAAAAAAAAGGTTAATTAAGTAGCTCGTGAACAAGCTCGGGCTTGTTTGAAAACAAAATCAACTAAGCTCGGCTCTTGTTCAAAATAAAATTAAATGAACAATCTTGAACTTTTAATAGTCGGATTTGTTTGGCTTGATTATATCCCTAGTTGTGACTAACTTGATGCTATTTGGTGTTGCAGGGGTTTTGGCGGATGGACGATGCCTATTTAGAGCGATAGCACATGGGGCTTGCTTGAGAAGTGGGGTAGAAGCTCCGGACGATAATCGTCAGAGAGAACTTGCTGATGAATTAAGAGCTCAAGTATTATTACTACTAATCATATTGAAATCTTTGAGTTTTCTATGGAACTTGGAAGTTGGAAAGTTCGTGACATTGATTGTTTTATAACCTGTTAAATGGTTTTTGTAGGTGGTAGATGAGCTTTCAAGGAGGCGAGAGGAGACTGAATGGTAAGGCTTTTGTGATGATTGGTTGGGAGTGTGACTTTAATGGGTCAGTGTACAAAATTTTGATTTGGTTTTTTGTTAACATGTGTAGGTTCATCGAAGGAGATTTTGATGCTTATGTGACGAGAATTCAGCAACCTTATGTTTGGGGTGGAGAGCCTGAGTTGCTGATGGCTTCTCATGTTTTGAAGTGAGTTTTAGAGTCTTTCATGAATTGTGATAATTTTACTTGGTATTTTAAAGCAATCTTCCTATAAGTATCGAACATCCAAGCCAATGAGCTGTAGCTTAATGTTGTCTCCTCTCCTTGTTTGAACAGTGTGGAGGATGAGGTCGTGGGTTTAAGACCTACTGAGCGTGTGTGTAATGACCTATAAAAGGAAAAAAAGTATCCAACATCCAATTGCACATATTTAAATAAAAAGTTGTTACAAACCAATTTAGCAGCTTGACTTCTGATTTTGATTGCTGTGGATACGGATTTTCAGTTTGTTTTAAACACTAGAAGTTCATCATGTTGCCAATTTTCCCACTGAAAAGCACGGTCACATAACACTTGAATTTCTATCATTTGCATTTTTATGAAGTTATTCAATTTTTCTTAAGAACATATGTTATAGTTATGGTATGGGATTAAGAGTCAATTAAAAAAGAAGGATGTACTACTTTTTTTTTCTTTGGTTAATGTAGGTGTCTAGAGCTCTTTGAGAGCCCAATTATTCTTTCAAATACGTGTAGTCCTCTTATCCCACACATACCAAGTAATTATAGGAAGGAATCCCTTGGGTGAACCCATGATGCTAGCTAAGAGTTTTGAACCCAAGACCTCATGGGTCTCATGAGGCTTTGGGAAAGACTAGACCAACCCCTTTGGGTTGAAGGATGTGCTACTTGATCATCTATGAACAAGATGGAGTCTCGATGTCTCAATATGGTATCCAAATGCACCCAACATTAAAACAGAACTTTTAACTTCACATTCCAAGTTCAAGTACTCTTTATCTATTAACGTATACCAAGCTCTGCATCTAATGTATTGTATTTACACTACAGGACACCAATATCAGTCTTCATGATAAATAGAACATCGGGTGCTTTGGTAAACATAGCGAAATATGGTGAAGAGTATCGAAAGGATGAAGAGAGTCCCATAAATGTGCTGTTTCATGGGTATGGTCACTATGACCTGTTGGAGTATATCTCAGAAGAAAGTTGCCAGAAATAAGCGTGTAGAAGTTGGCTATAAAAGCTTCATGCCTGAATCAAATAAGTCTAAACAACAATAGGAAGAGTGTACTTTTTCCACAGAGCAAGTCTTCGGCTGAACAAGATACTGCCTCAAGTTCAATGGTTTGCTGCAATTATCTCAATTTAAGCATTAGGGTTGTTCAAATTTTGTAGGTTCTACAGCTACTTTTTTTTTTCTCTCTCTTGTGATTTCAAATTTCAATATACACATCAAAATTGATGAAATAAAATTGGGGCATGCAGGTGGATTTATGGTCTTTTTATAGGTCGTATTGATTTATCTTTTCTCTCACAATATTCCGGGAAATTGGATTTCTGTTATTTTGTGTATGCTGTAGGATATGTTATAGTTTGTAATCCAGTTTGCGGCACTAACTGGACATTCCCGATCCCTGCCTTGCAAAGTTGAGGTGTTATATGTCCAAAGATTTGAGCAGACAAGGCTATTGTCGAGGATGGAGCTGCTTGCCCCAGGCTGATTTAGAACAATATTGATGCATATCTCTTGAAGCACATCGTGCATCCTTCATCCAACAACTTGCACTTTTTTTCAAAGTCACCATTAATAGGTGTATAATATTTAGTTTGGTCTGGTGTCATATAGAACTGATCCCTATAACAGGACTAAAAGAATCAGTCAAGGTTTGCATAAATTCTACTGGTTGCCAAGAAGATGGCTGGACAAGGCTAGATTTGATCTTTCTCTACTATCCATTAATGTTGAGCTTTGAAATTTGAAATCATAGTGTTGGAAAATCAATGCCATTCTTCAAAAGCCGCATTACGCTCTTTTGGACTTCTAGCCACTTTATTACTAAGATTATTTTCCCGGAAACTTCTTACGTTTGGTCCAAACTTGGATTAGACCTTTTCTTTGCTATCAGTCTTTATTTTTGTCAACTCAAATATGTCATATCCTCCAAAAAAAAGAAAAAGAAAAAGAAAGTCATGTATAGTATTTCTTTTTCTTAAGAGAAGAATATAAATAGATGAAACTTCTGATATACTAATTTTGGTTTCAGGTTGAAGTTTCTGAGTCAATGTTATATTTTACGGCGTTGTGTTTAGTTAACAAAAGATTACTTCCTAAATTAAATTGAGAAAAGAAAAAGTTAAAGGATGCACGGGAGTAGCACTTTGGATGGAGATTTTTGTTCGTGAGCATCTTTTGGCATATTCTTTCTATTGATATTATTTATTTTTAGTTATTTGTTTTTATTTTTAAATTTCTGAATAAACTATTTAACCATTGGCTGGGTACATTCTTGTTTGCGAGGTATCTATTGGCTTAATTCCTATCCAGATACTGACAAGGTTTTAAAAATTAAAATTCTTTGCCGTGTTATGGGTAAAGGATTTAAATTTCCAATTTTCTGTCAAATAATAAAATTCGTTATTTGGGTGTATCATAGGAAGGCATTCAAAATTTCATCAGGAAATTTTAGCTAGAAAGTGAGGAGTAAAATTTATTGGTACAAATTCTACTTTTACGCGTGTAAATGTTATTTTCAAACTAATAAAAGTTTATTTATAAATCGATTTGGAGGAAAATTCCTTCAATTCAATGCGGGGAATTGATAAAATTATTTTATACAAATCACGCGTTCCATTAGATTGGCCATGTAACTAAAAATATACTTGAATAGTCTTGTTAATCGCAAGGTTGTAGATTGGAAGAATTTTCTTCTAAATGGTTTGGAGGTAGAACTTTTTGTTTGTTCATTTTAGGGGGTTAACACAAATTGGCTAGCACGCCACGCCAGAACAACCTGTGAGACACGTTGGAGACGTGAAATTCCTCAGTCGTCCATGCCTAGCTAATGCCTAAAGACTTTAGAATTCGAAGTAAGGTCTACTGCCGTACAAAACAATATGTGTTGTGACGTGAATTCCATTCAATTTCTTTGGAAGGATCATCCAATTCAAGGACTAAAAAGATGCCAACTCAATCATAGCACAGGAATAATAGTTGTAGCGTGGTAGGTGAACCAAGATACGACATAGCTATACTTATTGGTCAAGATTCAAGAAGTATCCTATCGTTCAGCAGAAAATAAAGAAAAAGAAAAAGAAAAAGAAAAAAAGTCGGCAGGGGAAAAAAAAAAAACTTAAATGCAAAAAAAGAAAAGAAAAAAAGAACAAAGAAAAAGGTTTGGGTCAGTTCCAATAACATCCTATAAAGTTTCAATTATTTCTTATAATTTCGTAAGGATTTCATATACGTCAAATTGACCATTGTGAATAACTTCAATTAGTTGTTTTGGAAAAAAAATCACATTACATTTGCATGACTAGTGGCGATAATCAATTAGTGAGTTTTCTTAATGTGATTACGTGAGTTTTTTGTTCATAAGAGCTAATTTAGTCTCAGGGGTCAAATTGGCAGATCTAGAACCTCATGGAGTTATAAGGTAGAATTGAAATCTTAAGGGATGTTTTTGCAATTGACCCAAAACTTGAGGGGTGATTTTGCATTTTGACCTTATACTCCATCACAATTTTGTTAGGCTTGTTTAGAAAATTTAACTTTTTAAAAGAACATCATTATTATATAAAAATATACAAGTTTCCAAAACTAACATTTTTACTCTAAACTTTAAAGAAAGAGGGGTATTCAATTTTTAAATCAAATAATGGCTTATAGAAGAAATTTATTTGTTGACTTTTCATAAAGGACTTCATTTTGAAATATAGGCTTAACAATTTGGGATGAAGGGATTAGTTGAATATAATAATTTTACAAGGCTCTTGGTTAGGCTCAAGAAGAAAAATATAATTAGCTTTATCTTTTATCAAACAATTTTGTACCAATTTATTTACAAAAAAAAAAAAAAAAAAAATTCAATAATTTGTATAATTTTCCATAAATTTCTTATAGTACCTATATCTATGCACAAACAATGTTCTATACATTACAAAATTCAAGAAATTGAACACTTGTGGAGGGATGACGACTTGGAGGTTTAGAGTTATTGAGTTGATGGTCCCTCTCAATGTGTGAGAATTGATCACTTGCGCTACTTGTACTCATGGTGTTATGACGGTGTGATAGCTGGAGCTATGTAGAGTGTATGGAGTTGTCATTAATAATTATAAAGATTTCTTAAGGTATAATTGGTCACTCTATTTACAAGTTTTAGTTGGAAGGTAAGGTCATGTGGAAAGAGCTATTAGGTATGCATATAACTTATTAATAAAAAAAAAGTATGATTAGTCACTTGAATTTGAAGCTAAATTTTCCAACGTCTAGTTCCTCTAATCTACACTAGGTCAAGTAGTGTCTCAAACCAAAACAATAGATTTGAGTGTTCGGTTATTAGTGAAAAAAGAATTAGGCACCCCACGTTATTTGTCCGTATACCTAATTTTGGTTATCGCTAATAGTGTGCAATGCAGTCTAAACCAAACACATGCCTAGTTATAGGGTCATATGTCTGTCATACATGTATCAGGATTGGTAAATGGCATAAGATATCAATATAATTCAACCGTTGAAAAAGGGAACCAAAACAAATTGCAATAAGAAATGGGTCTTGTCACAAGATACCATGTAGGGCCTAGTGCTTCTATATGTTCATTGATCTTGTAATAATCCAAGTTTAAGCACCAATTAACAAAACTTTCTGCAATACCAATTATTGTACGTAGTAGTACTATATAATAGTTGGCTCATAGTTCACGGCTTCTTAATAAGGAGATTGACACCATCTTCAGGCTCTATAATCAACTTCAATGCCGGGGAGTGCCTGTATTTGGGTGACAAGGAAAAGGAGAAGTTGGACACAATCAAAGCAAGAAGAATTTTGAGCTCTGCCATGGCAAAGTTTTGCCCTAAACAGGTACGAGGACCAACCCCAAATGGCATGTACACGTAAGGGAGCTTGCATGCACCACTGACTCCACTGGCAAACCTTTCGGGGTTGAAGATGTTGGCATCAGGTCCCCAAAGGTCAGGGTCTTGGTGTAAGGATACCATTAAGGTCCACACATTTACACCTTTAGGTACGTTTATGTCTCCAAATTTCATGTCTCGAAATGCCTCCCTGGACACCATTGGCACTGGAGGATAAAGGCGCAATGATTCGTGAATTACCATAGTCAACTGTCAAATCCATTAAACCAAGCAAAGATTGGTCAGTAGGTGACACAATGGTGGGTGGCTGATCATAACCCAAATCATTATATAGGTCAATTTCGTAATGTTATTCTTATTAACATGGTTTGTATTTTTTGGAAATACGTGAGAGTAAAAAAATGAATAAAAATACGTGTAATATTGTTTAAATACTAAAAATTGTTGTTAAAATAGCGGTAACAAACAGGCTCTATAATTTTTTCTTACCTCAAAACCAATAAGTGATGAGGAAGACACGCTAAAATCTTTTATGATATTGAATATCATGCTACGTAGGTTTGTTTTTAGAGTAGTTGTACGGAATCAAATTGTGGTCTCCCAACGTAACAAAATTAAAAAAATTCAGTGAACATCTTTATTCTTCAATGAATATTAAAAAAGTTGAGGCCTTTAATAAATTACCCCAGGATTTTCATTAGCTTCACCTAAATTTTATAAAAGGGAGGGGAAAATTTTATAATGACTTGGGTACCAACGGAAGTTTGCATGGATGTCTAATTAGGTTTTGGAGTATTTTTTTAATCCAACTGGACCTTAATAAGTTAGAGAAATCTCCAACTCAACTTAACCCTGGTAACTTTAAAAATTCCCCAAGATAACCTCATTTCTTGGATTGGGTTGTGTTGTGTTGGGCGGTGTTAGGTTTGGGTTATTTTGTCAAGCCCAATAATAATAAAAAAAGGATTTGTTTTAGAAGGAAAAAAAAAAAAAAAAAAGGACCCATTCAACTATTTAAGTTCATTATTTAATAAGTACTTATAATTTACAAAATTGAGTGTAATTAATATTCCATTTTCATCAAATTTAAGTCTAAGAAAACCTAAACTAACAAATTTAAACTAAATCCCAAACTAGAAAATAAGTCAAACTAAAACTTTAAAATACATATATTTTTTAAGCTATTAATAGCTTGGGTTGGATTGGGTTACTTAGGTTGAAAATTTTGTCAACCCAAATCCTTCCCAAACCAAGTTTCAAAATTAATTTAGAACCTAACATAATCCACATTGATCCTCGAAAAACCGATCTGAGACATTGGATTGGATTGTGTGGGGTTGATAGTTTGAATGCACAAGTGCTGGATAGAATTTAGAATTTTCCATGTTAGGTATGTATCAAATGATTATAGTAATGAACATGGCAATCTAGGCAATAAATCTTATTGGCATCTTATGTCACCAATGATTATGGAAATGGAACATGGCAATCTTGGCAATAAATCTTATTGGCATCCTATGTCACCAATTGCACTTATATATATGCTAGATATCAATTTAACACTCAAGTTTAAGTTGTTAGCTTTGATAATATCTCTTGCTCTCAAATAAAGACCTGAGTTTGAATTTTATCTATATAAAAATCAATTAATGTTTTGAAATAATGATAAAGGATGAATTATCATGGAGCATGCATAAAAAAAAAAAATTATATAATACTTTTTTTTTTTTTTTTGGGGGTTACCTTTTAAATCTTAGAGTTTTTTTGGTATCTCTCATTTAAGCCATACAATTTTAAAATATTTTGTTTAAACCTTAAAGTTTTAAAAATATATCATTTAAACCTTGTAGTTTCATATGGTTTTATATAAACTGTGGGGGATAAAAGGATCAGGCCCAAGTTAACGGGCCGAACACCCACGAGAGAACTGTTTCACATCCGAAGAGAAGGATGAATAGAATGCGAGGTCCAGATTGGAGCGGAATCCTCTGGGTAGAGGATCATCGCTTTCCGAGGAGGATATCTCCAGTCCGAGGAGGACATCTCCTGTCCGAGGAGGATGTTTTACCCTGGTATGATAGCGGAGACTAATTGAGCAGGAGAAAAGCCTGGTTGATCGTCCGAGGAGCCCACCTGATCAAGATAAGCTCAAAGCACACTCAAGAACGATAAGGATGAAGAAATATCTGAGGGGAAGGCTGCTGCCACCGTATTCAATGCATGGCAACAGCTTTTCTGGCCGCATTTATGTGGAGAAGACATCTGAACAGTGCTTCATGACCTACCGCCACTCACACAGAGATGAAAAGCAACTGCCTGACGTGACAGGTACTTGAGCACGTCCATGGATGGGGAGCACGTGGACGGTAGGGATGAGGGTGAGAGTGGCTATATAATAGAGGGAGAGGGTATGAAACGGGGCATGGAATGTAGGCGCAACTGATCAATCAATAATAAAAGAAGTGATAATTTTTTGCTGTGAATCCCTTGTCAACTCTAGTTCTTCAACCCATACTCTACAAATTAATTGTCTTTGGGTTTACGTAAAGAAAATAGACCCTACATAAACCTTTTTGGATAAATTTATTTTAAATCTCAGTATTTGAAATAAATTTCATTTAAACCAATTAGCAGTCATGTTAATTTTAACGGTAAAACAAAAAACAAAAAACAAAAAACAAAGAACAAAGAGTGACATAATATTTAAATGAAACATTTTAAAAGTTTAAGGTGAAAATGAAATAAATGAAAAACTCTAAGATTTGAAAATTAATTTACTCATTATTTTATTTTCTTCTGAAATATATAATACTCACCGTCTTCATCTTGCGAACCATGTCAGCATTAGGCATTTGGTCAGCACAAATTTCGAGAAACTCAGAACGAACTCTTTGTTGCCACTCTGGATTTGAGGCCAACAACATCAAGGTCCATGCTGCAGATACTGCAGTTGTCTCATACCCTGCTAAGTATATGTTCTTGCAATTGTCAACAATGAATCGGTCAGTCTCATCTTGGCCAAAATCACTATTGGTTGCACCTTCAATTATCATTTGCAGCAAATCATTCTCTGATGCTCCCTCCTTTCTTTCCTTCACTACCTTCATAATCAAAGAGCGGACCTCTTTTTGTAGCCTCCATGTTTCCCTATTGCACTTAGTCGGAAGATATCTGAAAGTTGTGACACGCAATCACTTTTTGTATGATAATTTATTTTTTTAAATACGATAGAATTTCAATATATTAAAAGTATCAATCTGTTTATGACGTAAGTGTAGTTTGAAACCTAAATTTGAAATTTTTTGTTCAAAGACAAAAAATTTTACTGGGATCCACCTTTGTCTAATTATTTTTAAGGTAATAATAACAACAATAAAAATTCTTATGTAGGACCCAAAAAATAAAAAATAAAAATCAAACCTTAGTACAGGAATGCCACTAAATAAAACTTTTTTTGACATTTGCTCTTGAAGTTCTCTAAGCTTTAAAAATATCTCTTCCCCTTTGGAGTAATTGCTGCCAAAACAAGCTCTTGAGATCACATCTCCAGAAAAGCTTCTCATATATTCATCAACGTGAACATCTGCAACTCCACCCTCACTCTCAATCAGATTAGTCCATGAGTTCACAAGTGTAATTGAGGACTCCACCATTAAGTTCATCATATCCTACAAATTGCACCAGTATCCAATCACTAAATGCAATTTTACTAATCAGAAAGCTGGGATTAGGAGGACTATTATTAAGACAATTTGTATGAACAAAACTTATATCTTGACTGAACAAATGTCATAATTGCTGTCATAATTGATAGACAGTCTTATCCCCTTTTTATGTTTGGAAAGGTTGATTCTCATACTAAAAAGATGTATAATTGATTTGAAGCATACCTTGACCTTTTCCATGTATAGTTCTGGAGCAAGGACTTTCCTTTGGTGAGCCCATGTTGCTCCATTTGAAGTCAGAATCCCACGGCCAAGTAGAGGACCTCGCTCTTTGTGTTGATACGAAGGCTTTCCCAAGTCTAAGGAAGTGCATATGCTTATTTCCTTTACCACATCAGGATGGTTCATGTGCAATATTTGTATGTTGCCAAGTGAGAACATGAACGTAGAACCTGTCAGAATTAGAATAACAAAAGCAGTTAAAAAATAAATAATTAACTTCAACCATGTGAGAATTTGAAGCTAAAAAATCTAAGTACTAATAAGATTGGCGTTCTTACCATATTCTTTGCTCCATAGCTCAAAGAATGGAAATAGTTTAGAAGAGCAATTGTGGGTTATTGCTTGCTCTCCTGGTGGAGTCTTTGAGGAATTGGACTTCATCTTCTTCATGTCATTAATGTTTCCGAGCAAAAACGAGGGTGGAGGGCCTCTGATCCCTTGCCTTCGCAGTTTTGATCGAAGCCTTTCTGGCTTCAATATTAGAGTATCACATATCTGTATTAACTTGCTTAAAAAGCCCACCAACGCAATTGTGAACGTAACCTTGAGAAGAAGCAATGGCAAATCCATGGCCTTTACTCTTTGTCTATGTTTGTGTTAAAACCTAAAAGTAGTGGCTTGCCTTGCCCTTCTATATATACAGAAAGGATTAGGATGGAACAAGTTTGTTAAAATATCTTAGATGGTGTTATGACCGTAGATGATGTGTTGGATAAATTGTTATTTGAATTAGTAGAATACTAGTATTGTTATTTGCTTGTATTCAATTGATTTCTATGTTTAATGAGAAACAAACTTAATAAGAAGCAAGCAGAAAATTAATCAAAAACATTTATTTCCTCTCTCAAGTTCATGACATTAGTCATCTTGAATTGACTATCTTTTACCTTCAATAATGGCTATGATGCATCAACATAATTGAGTCAAAACATATGTGATTATGAACAACTGATTCTAATTGGTCTAATGAGAATTTAACTTGAAAGTATCATGATCCAATTAATTTGGACTAAAATTAATAATAAGATTGCACACATTAGATAAATTAGATGGTCAAACATTAATTATCCATGAATAGTTGGTGCAATTATCTTTTTAATTGGATTTCTTAGATCATTATTTGGGGTTTATTAATTCTGAGAAGGAGTTAATTGGGGCCTATTAATGCTAAAGGGAGTTAATTAGGGGCTTATTAATGATAATTGTGCTGAAAAATATTTTCAAGAAATGACATTTGTTCACTATTTCGTAAAAAGGACAAAGATTTGCTGCAAACATGTTTGTAGGAGTTGCAGCTTGCTACAAACAGTATTAGGCGTCAACTTATGAAGCCAACATGTGTCTTGGGTCATGTGCTTGTCACATGACTAGCCAAAGTCCCCAATTCCCTTAACCACAGATAGCACTTAACTTAAACCCAAGTAAAACAAAACATGTCCATTAATTTCTTCATCGCTCTCGTCTCTCACACCACCACTGTTTGAAGCCGCCGTCGCTCCTGTTGGAGACACCTCAATCGCCTCAGCTCAACTGAGCCAAAACACTTCATTCTCTCTCATTTAGTCTTACTCTCTTTCAAAAATGAAAAAAAAAAAAAA
>NW_027070640.1:0-30231 GCF_002906115.3 Quercus suber | reverse complement strand
GGTTAAGTATTATTTGGTAGCAAAGTTTTAAAATAATCACCACAATCTACACATATTCTATGTCCTACTAAATGATAGAAACTCAATTGTTAAAAATAAGAACAAAGAAAGAAACAATAGAATAGCAAAGGTACAAATTAAGAACTAAGTGGGCAGAAAAAATTATGTGGTGTCTTCATTATTTGAAGGTTAGCCTAGAATCTATATAAACTCAAAATGGTATTAAAAAATTCTTAAATATATTATACTGGTACACCTTTGTTAAAAAATTGTGAAATGTGTTGAATCATGTCTACCTCAACCATCAT
Organism: Quercus suber; assembly: GCF_002906115.3. Classification (NCBI taxonomy): domain Eukaryota; kingdom Viridiplantae; phylum Streptophyta; class Magnoliopsida; order Fagales; family Fagaceae; genus Quercus; species Quercus suber. Next base: position 29,923 of record NW_027070640.1, on the reverse strand, counting down.
TGAAACTATTTGCTTTATTTATTTATTTATTTATTTATTGATCAAGTATCATGTACGGCTGTCCACAAGAGCCTTGACAATATCAAAGTGTGTTTGTTGCTTTGCTTAGACATGAATCACTATGCAACCTTAGCACTGCTATAGTTAAAATATTATTGAAGATGCTTCATAAGATCAATGCCTTAGTTAGACATTTTGTATGACAAGGGATAGGTTGAAGGAGTTTGATATGCATAATGTATGCTTGCAATTAATTGCTTTACGATCAACTAATGGTATGCAACAAAATATGCCTACATGCTCCGAAGTTTCTACTATAATTGTATGTGATTTTAGCAATGAAAATATCCACCATTTATGCTATAATATATGTACAAAAATTTCAAAAACCATTTTACATAAAAGCTTATAGCATTATCCGCGCAACGCGCGGGCAACCTTCTAGTTTTCTTAAATGATAGATCTAGAAATCACTAATCACACACAAGCACAATGTTATTCAAATTGTTTGAACTTGACTATATTAGATTGGATTGTTTGAGTGTGTGTTGTGTGGGAATGTGTTGTGTACCACTTTAAGTGTTTATTAGGTGGATCTTAGGTTTATATTTTTTTTCGAGAAGCCTCGATTGCAAATTGACTAATCCTTTAATGGTGTAACTACACCAAAATAAGTTTATTACATCAAGTGTTAATACAACAAAATTAGTATAGTGGTATTAGACATAATATCACATCTAAAATTAAAAGTTGTTGCAATAGTAACTTAAAAATAGTAAATTATTACATTAACAATAATTAGTTGTATTAATTTATAATTTTCAGTTGCAATAGAGATTTTAATACTAAATTGAATTTAAAATTTTTTGCAATAACTTGAATTGAAGAAATCAAATTTTTTTAATAACTTAAATTGAAGAAACCATTGTAATAACTTGATACCAATTATATATTTTGCGATATATATAATAGAAATTTCAAAGAGATGGCTTATTGCAACAAATTTAACATTGCAATAACTAACAATTCAATTATTTTACAATCTATTGTAATGACAAACATGAAGTTGCAATGAATATATTATTACAATGATCTAATTCCAATTATTTTACAATATATTGTAAGAAAAAATATGAAAAAAAAACTATTACAATAAATATACCGTTGCAATAATTTGAACCCAAATTATTTTTGTCAATTATTTACAATCTATTGTAATAAAATTCATGAAATAATAGCCTATTGCTACAAGATATTGAAGTAATAAACTGTTTATTGCAATAGCAAATATATTATTACATCAAATTTTCATTAAAATATTTAAGATTTATTGCAACAAAAATTTTTTGTAGCACAAACTTATTATATTGTTTGAAAATTAGTGTTAATTCCAATTTTGGCCTATTCAACGAGATACAGAAATTGATTGGTAAGACTGATGGTAAGGTTGTCGGGGACCTGATGACTCCTGCTCCACTTTTTGTTCATGAATCCACCGATCTGGAAGATGCTGCCAGGTGTTATTATTGTTATATATTGTTAATTCTATATTGAATCTTTTTTCTTTCTTTTTTTCAATGTTTTTAAATATAGTTTTTTGTGAATTTGTGAGTGTATATGTTTAGTTCTCTGTCACATCATAGCCTATTGCTACAAGATATTCGAAGTAATAAACTGTTTATTGCAATAGCAATATATTATTACATCAAATTTTCATTAAAATATTTAAGATTTATTGCAACAAAAATTTTTTGTAGCACAAACTTATTATATTTGTTTGAAAATCAGTGTTAATTCCCAATTTTGGCCCATTCAACGAGATACAGAAATTGATTGGTAAGACTAATGGTAGGGTTGTCGGGGACCTAATGACTCCAGCTCCACTTTTTGTTCACGAATCCACCGATCTGGAAGATGCTGCCAGGTATTATTATTGTTATATATTGTTAATTCTATATTGAATCTTTTTTTTTTCTTTTTTAATGTTTTTTAATATAGTTTTCTGTGAATTTGTGAGTGTATATGTTTAGTTCTTTGTCACATCATATTTTCTTACAAATTTGTGGTTTTATCATTATTATGCTTATGTTTTCTACAAATTGTGACCACAAACCACATGTTTAATATGAAACTGTTGATGTGCTGAAATGTGCAGTTTGACATGGTGTTGGTCATTTTCCCGTCTATCTAAAAAATTGTAACCCTGGCTCTAAATTTCTTTTTTCCTAATTCCAGGTTGTTGCTTGAAACAAAATACTGTCAATTGCCTGTAGTAGATGGTGATGGTAAGCTGGTGAGAATTTTAATCTCATGATTTTGTTGAAATTTCATTTTAGATGCTTGGCAGTAGTGGGTAGTTTTGAATGGCATGTTGTTAAATGTGGAAGGTTGGAATCTTAACAAGGGGAAATGTTGTTAGAGTTGCGCTTCAGATAAAACGTGCCTGTGAAAAGTCAACATAGTTCAACATAATAGAAATTATCCACCTAATAAACACTTAAAGTGGTACACAACACATTCCCACACAACACACACTCAAACAATCCAATCTAATATAGTCAAGTTCAAACAATTTGAATAACATTGTGCTTGTATGTGATTAGTGATTTCTAGATCTATCTTTTAAGAAAATTAGGAAAGTAATATGTTTTTCATATGTTAGACATAAATTTAAGATAAAATACTAGTGTGTGCATGAACATGTGAAGAACATCCAAAAACGTATGAACACTCAAAAACATTCAAGGTTATAGAGAAAGACTAGGTTACAGAATCAATTGCTTTTGGAATGCTTTCAAAGGGTAGAATTTCCTACATATTTAAGTAAATTAACAGCCAACTAGCATACTTTGATCCTAGACTAACATTAAAATTTTTAAAATAAATAAATAAAAACAAGTTAGGAGAAAGAAAGTAAACATGCATGCAAGATTTACATGGAGGAGGAGAAGGCTTATTGTGGTTCCTAAGGGTGGGTAGAACCATGTTTACTCAAATCCCGAATCTAGTAAGACCTAGATGACAAACACTTGCCTTAGCTCCTTAGGATTAAGGAGGGAATGAAGAGCTAGAGGTCCTAAAAGGGATATAATTGTAATCACTCATAACTTGAATCTCAATAAGACAAGAAAATGACAAACACTAGAGCTACTTCACTAGATCTCTAAAAGTTGGAGAAGAGTTTTTTTTTTTTTTTGGCGTTTTTTGGAACAGGTTAAGAAGGGCCTTATTATAGTGGGGGAGAGAATATTCTGGAGGGGAGTAACATTTAATTGATAGTTGACATTGGCGCATTAATTTTGTGATTGGTGGGAGCAGAAAGTAAGCAAAAAGTTGAAAATCCCAATTCTTTCCAAAGCTTCCCATAACAGCTAGTATAACCAACTTCAAAAATCATATCTCACTTATTTCTAATTGCAATTACCTCATTCTTGAGCTCAAGTGAAGCTCCAGATGCCTCATTTCCAACTAAAATAACCTCACTAAAAAATTCACTGTGGTCTAAGAAAGATATTTATGAAAGGACAAGAATTTGCTACAAACATGTTTGTAGGAGTTGCTACAAACAGTATTAGGTGTCAACTTATAAAGCCAACATGTGTCTTGGGTCACGTGCATGTCACATGACCAACCAAAGTCCCTAAATTTCCTTAACCATAGGTAGCTTTAACCATCAGGCATCAACTCCTCTCTCTCTCTCTCTCTCTCTCTCTCTCTCTCTCTCTCTCTCTCTCTCTCTCTCTCTTAACCAACCCAAGTAAAATATAATCCAACTATCTCTCTCACTTAGCCAACCCAAGTAAAATATAACCCATCCATCTCTCTCTTTGCTAGTCCTTCTCTCTCACTCCACCACCATTCACTGCCGTCTTTTGGTAGGGAGATCCTTTGTTACTCATTCCCTTTACTATGTCTCTCATGATCTTAGCCTCTGAGCAAAGCAAAATATCCCAACTCTCCAAGCAAAGCAAAATATCTATTAAATTGATCTCATGATTTTAATTTGCCCAACTCTTCAAGTAAAGCAAAATATCCCTCTCACACATCCACTTGAATCAACTCTCCACCTACAACTTCACACTCTCACCACCAATATAAATTCAGCCCAAAACACAACATTCTAAAGAATATATTCTTTCTTGGTTGGCTTTGCTTTGATCTAAAGTTCTAATCTTTTGTGGATTTGCAAATATAAAAAATTTGGTTGTAATTTTTATATGGTCCACTAAGTAATTGGATCTTAGTCTTTTTTTTTTGAATGGTTGGATGTAAGCCTTGTGCATACATATTGAGTCGCAGTTGTAATAGATCTACTCATTTACCTCACATCCTCACCATTGAAAATATTTCTTCTTCTTTTTTTTCCTTTTTTTGTTGATAAACTTTTTTTTTTTTTTCATTTTTGAAAGAGAGTAAGACTAAATGAGAGAGAATGAAGTGTTTTGGCTCAGTTGAGCTGAGGCGATCGAGGTGTCTCCAACAGGAGCGACGGCGACTTCAAACAGTGGTGGTGTGAGAGACAAGAGACCGATGAAGAAATTAATGGACATGTTTTGTTTTACTTGGGTTTAAGTTAAGTGCTATCTGTGGTTAAGGGAATTGGGGACTTTGGCTAGTCATGTGACAAGCACATGACCCAAGACACATGTTGGCTTCATAAGTTGACGCCTAATACTGTTTGTAGCAAGCTGCAACTCCTACAAACATGTTTGCAGCAAATCTTTGTCCTTTTTACGAAATAGTGAACAAATGTCATTTCTTGAAAATATTTTTCAGCACAATTATCATTAATAAGCCCCTAATTAACTCCCTTTAGCATTAATAGGCCCCAATTAACTCCTTCTCAGAATTAATAAACCCCAAATAATGATCTAAGAAATCCAATTAAAAAGATAATTGCACCAACTATTCATGGATAATTAATGTTTGACCATCTAATTTATCTAATGTGTGCAATCTTATTATTAATTTTAGTCCAAATTAATTGGATCATGATACTTTCAAGTTAAATTCTCATTAGACCAATTAGAATAAGTTGTTCATAATCACATATGTTTTGACTCAATTATGTTGATGCATCATAGCCATTATTGAAGGTAAAAGATAGTCAATTCAAGAAGACTAATGTCATGAACTTGAGAGAGGAAATAAATGTTTTTGATTAATTTTCTGCTTGCCTCTTATTAAGTTTGTTTCTCATTAAACATAGAAATCAATTGAATACAAGCAAATAACAATACTAGTATTCTACTAATTCAAATAACAATTTATACAACACATCATCTACGGTCATAACACCATCTAAGATATTTTAACAAACTTGTTCCATCCTAATCCTTTCTGTATATATAGAAGGGCAAGGCAAGCCACTACTTTTAGGTTTTAACACAAACATAGACAAAGAGTAAAGGCCATGGATTTGCCATTGCTTCTTCTCAAGGTTACGTTCACAATTGCGTTGGTGGGCTTTGTTAGCAAGTTAATACAGATATGCGATACTCTAATATTGAAGCCAGAAAGGCTTCGATCAAAACTGCGAAGGCAAGGGATCAGAGGCCCTCCACCCTCGTTTTTGCTCGGAAACATTAATGACATGAAGAAGATGAAGTCCAATTCCTCAAAGACTCCACCAGGAAAGCAAGCAATAACCCACAATTGCTCTTCTAAACTATTTCCATTCTTTGAGCTATGGAGCAAAGAATATGGTAAGAACGCCAATCTTATTAGTACTTAGATTTTTTAGCTTCAAATTCTCACATGGTTGAAGTTAATTATTTATTTTTTAACTGCTTTTGTTATTCTAATTCTGACAGGTTCTACGTTCATGTTCTCACTTGGCAACATACAAATATTGCACATGAACCATCCTGATGTGGTAAAGGAAATAAGCATATGCACTTCCTTAGACTTGGGAAAGCCTTCGTATCAACACAAAGAGCGAGGTCCTCTACTTGGCCGTGGGATTCTGACTTCAAATGGAGCAACATGGGCTCACCAAAGGAAATCACATGGTTGAAGTTAATTATTTATTTTTTAACTGCTTTTGTTATTCTAATTCTGACAGGTTCTACGTTCATGTTCTCACTTGGCAACATACAAATATTGCACATGAACCATCCTGATGTGGTAAAGGAAATAAGCATATGCACTTCCTTAGACTTGGGAAAGCCTTCGTATCAACACAAAGAGCGAGGTCCTCTACTTGGCCGTGGGATTCTGACTTCAAATGGAGCAACATGGGCTCACCAAAGGAAAATACTTGCTCCAGAACTATACATGGAAAAGGTCAAGGTATGCTAGCTTCAAATCAACTATACATCTTTTTAGTATGAGAATCAACCTTTCCAAACATAACAAGGGGATAAGACTGTCTATCAATTATGACAGCAATTATGACATTTGTTCAGTCAAGATATAAGTTTTGTTCATACAAATTGTCTTAATAATAGTCCTCCTAATCCCAGCTTTCTGATTAGTAAAATTGCATTTAGTGATTGGATACTGGTGCAATTTGTAGGATATGATGAACTTAATGGTGGAGTCCTCAATTACACTTGTGAACTCATGGACTAATCTGATTGAGAGTGAGGGTGGAGTTGCAGATGTTCACATTGATGAATATATGAGAAGCTTTTCTGGGGATGTGATCTCAAGAGCTTGTTTTGGCAGCAATTACTCCAAAGGGGAAGAGATATTTTTAAAGCTTAGAGAACTACAAGAGCAAATGTCAAAAAAAGTTTTATTTAGTGGCATTCCTGTACTAAGGTTTGATTTTTATTTTTTATTTTTTGGGTCCTACATAAGAATTTTTATTGTTGTTATTATTACCTTACAGATAATTAGACAAAAGTGGATCCCAGTAAAATTTCTTGTCTTTGAACAAAAAATTTCAAATTTAGGTTTCAAACTACACTTACATCATAAACCGATTGATACTTTTAACATATTAAAATTCTATCGTATTTAAAAAAACAAATTATCATATAAAAAGTGATTGCGTGTCACAACTTTCAGATATCTTCCGACTAAGAGCAATAGGGAAACATGGAGGCTACAAAAAGAGGTCCGCTCTTTGATTATGAAGGTAGTGAAGGAAAGAAAGGAGGGAGCATCAGAGAATGATTTGCTGCAAATGATAATTGAAGGTGCAACCAATAGTGATTTTGGCCAAGATGTGACTGACCGATTCATTGTTGACAATTGCAAGAACATATACTTAGCAGGGTATGAGACAACTGCAGTATCTGCAGCATGGACCTTGATGTTGTTGGCCTCAAATCCAGAGTGGCAACAAAGAGTTCGTTCTGAGTTTCTCGAAATTTGTGCTGACCAAATGCCTAATGCTGACATGGTTCGCAAGATGAAGACGGTGAGTATTATATATTTCAGAAGAAAAAAAAATAATGAGTAAATTAATTTTCAAATCTTAGAGTTTTTCATTTATTTCATTTTCACCTTAAACTTTTAAAATGTTTCATTTAAATATTATGTCACTCTTTGTTCTTTGTTCTTTGTTTTTTGTTTTTTGTTTTTTGTTTTCTTTACCGTTAAAACATGACTGCTAATTGGTTTAAATAAAATTTATTTCAAATACCGAGATTTAAAATAAATTTATCCAAAAAGGTTTATATAAAACCATATGAAACTACAAGGTTTAAATGATATATTTTTAAAACTTTAAGGTTTAAACAAAATATTTTAAAATTGTATGGCTTAAATGAGAGATACCAAAAAAACTCTAAGATTTAAAAGATAACCCAAAAAAAAAAAAAAAGTATTATATAATTTTTTTTGTTATGCATGCTCCATGATAATTCATCCTTTATCATTATTACAAAACATTAATTGATTTTTTATATAGATAAAATTCAAACTCAGGTCCTTTATTTGAGAGCAAGAGATATTATCAAAGCTAACAACTTAAACTTGAGTGTTAAATTGATATCTAGCATATAAGTGCAATTGGTGACATAGGATGCCAATAAGATTTATTGCCAAGATTGCCATGTTCCATTACCATAATCATTGGTGACATCAGATGCCAATAAGATTTATTGCCTAGATTGCCATGTTCATTACCATAATCATTTGATACGTACCTAACATGGAAAATTCTAAATTCTATCCAGCACTTGTGCATTCAAACTATCAACCCCACACAATCCAATCCAATGTCTCAGATCGGTTTTTCGAGGATCAATGTGGATTATGTTTAAGGGTCATCAAATAGCTCATGGCCCACGGCCAGACTCAAAAATCCGGCAACCCATCGGGCCAATGGGCGGCCCAGCCCGTTGTTATTAAGGCCCATGGGTAGCCCACTAGCCCAGTGGGTTAGGTCGTGGGCTAGTTTTTATGCCCATGGGCACCCGGTGGGCTAACCCAGTAGCCCAGCCCGTTGGCCCAACCTGTTGCCCAGTCCAATAATTTAGAATTTTTAACAAAAATATATATGAAGTGTATGAAGGATTGATCTTGAGATATTGTAATAGAATCTCTTAAGAGAACTCTCCTAACCACTAAGATACTTAAGTAATTGTGCTAAACTTAGTTTACTAAATATATATTTTTCTAGTAGTCTAGCAAATTTGAATTAACCATTTGATTTTTTTTTATTAAAGATAAAAATAAAAAAACTATTTGAAGCCTTAATTAAAAAAAATTAAATAAGTTTCCATCAACAAAACAAAAAATTAAATAGATTTGACTATAAAAAAATTGTAATTAAGTATTAAATTCTTTGATTCTTTCCTTTAAAAAAACTATATTGATTATTCCTTTATTAAAAATTGATTCTTTATTTCTAAAAATAGTAAAATAATATGCTAACACAATCTTATGGGTAGTCCATTAGGCCTAACCTAGTAGCCTAGCCCGTTAACGACAAAATGGGCATTGCCCATGGGCAGGGTCGTGGGCTGGGGTTTTCTCTTTCGGCCCAGCCCGACTCGGCCCGTTTACTAGTTAATAACCCATTATGCCCAGCCCATTGCGCCCTTGGGCCAAGTAAAAATGGGCTGGGCCAGCCCGACCCGCCCATTGACGACCCTTAATTATGTTAGGTTCTAAATTAATTTTGAAACTTGGTTTGGGAAGGATTTGGGTTGACAAAATTTTCAACCTAAGTAACCCAATCCAACCCAAGCTATTAATAGCTTAAAAAATATATGTATTTTAAAGTTTTAGTTTGACTTATTTTATAGTTTGGGATTTAGTTTAAATTTGTTAGTTTAGGTTTTCTTAGACTTAAATTTGATGAAAATGGAATATTAATTACCCTCAATTTTGTAAATTATAAGTACTTATTAAATAATGAACTTAAATAGTTGAATGGGTCCTTTTTTTTTTTTTTTTTTTTTTTTTTGCCTTCTAAGACAAATCCTTTTTTTTTATTGGGCTTGACAAAATAACCCAAACCTAACACCGCTCAACACAACACAACCCAATCCAAGAAATGAGGTTATCTTGGGGAATTTTTAAAGTTACCAGGGTTAAGTTGAGTTGGAGATTTCTCTAACTTATTAAGGTCCGGTTGGATTAAAAAAAATACTCCAAAACCTAATTAGACATCCATGCAAACTTCCGTTGGTACCCAAGTCATTATAAAATTTTCCCCTCCTTTTTATAAAATTTAGGTGAAGCTAATGAAAATCATGGGGTAATTTATTAAAGGCCTCAACTTTTTTAATATTCATTGAAGAATAAAGATGTTCACTGAACTTTTTAATTTTGTTATGTTGAGAGACCACAATTTGATTCTCTACAACTACTCTAAAAACAAACTTGCTTAGCATGATATTCAATATCATAAAAGATTTTAACGTGTCTTCCTCATCACTAATTAGTTTTAAGGTAAGAAAAAATTATAGAATCCGTTTGTTACCGCTATTTCTACAATAGTTTTCAGTGTTTAAACAATATTACACGTATTTTTACGTATTTTTTCACTCTCATGTATTTCCAAAAAATACAAACCATGTTAACAAGAACAACATTATGAAATTGACCTATATAATGATTTGGGTTATGATCAGCCACCCACCATTGTGTCACCTACTGACCAATCTTTGCTTGGTTTAATGGATTTGACAGTTGACTATGGTAATTCACGAATCATTGCGCCTTTATCCTCCAGTGCCAATGGTGTCCAGGGAGGCATTTCGAGACATGAAATTTGGAGACATAAACGTACCTAAAGGTGTAAATGTGTGGACCTTAATGGTATCCTTACACCAAGACCCTGACCTTTGGGGACCTGATGCCAACATCTTCAACCCCGAAAGGTTTGCCAATGGAGTCAGTGGTGCATGCAAGCTCCCTTACGTGTACATGCCATTTGGGGTTGGTCCTCGTACCTGTTTAGGGCAAAACTTTGCCATGGCAGAGCTCAAAATTCTTCTTGCTTTGATTGTGTCCAACTTCTCCTTTTCCTAGTCACCCAAATACAGGCACTCCCCGGCATTGAAGTTGATTATAGAGCCTGAAGATGGTGTCAATCTCCTTATTAAGAAGCTGTGAACTATGAGCCAACTATTATATAGTACTACTACAATAATTGGTATTGCAGAAATTAAGTTTTGTTAATTGGTGCTTAAACTTGGATTATTACAAGATCAATGAACATATAGAAGCACTAGGCCCTACATGGTATCTTGTGACAAGACCCATTTCTTATTGCAATTTGTTTTGGTTCCCTTTTTCAACGGTTGAATTATATTGATATCTTATGCCATTTACCAATCCTGATACATGTATGAGAGACATATGACCCTATAACTAGGCATGTGTTTGGTTTAGACTGCATTGCACATTATTAGCGATAACCAAAATTAGGTATACGGACAAATAATGTGGGGTGCCTAATTCTTTTTTCACTAATAACTGAACACTCAAATCTATGTTTTTGGTTTGAGAAACTACTTGACCTAGTGTAGATTAGAGGAACTAGACATTGGAAAATTTAGCTTCAAATTCAAGTGACTAATCATATTTTTTTTTTATTAATAAGTTATATGCATACCTAACAGCTCTCTCCTCATGACCTTACCTTCCAACTAAAACTTGTAAATAGAGTGGCCAATTATACCTTAAGAAATCTTTATAATTATTAATGACAACTCCATACACTCTACATAGCTCCAGCTAGCACACCGTCATAACACCATGAGTACAAGTAGTGCAAGTGATCAATTCTCACACATTGAGAGGGACCATCAACTCAGTAACTCTAAACCTCCAAGTCGTCATCCCTCCACAAATAGGTCAGGCTAGGTTTGACAATCAACATATCCAATTGTATAGAACTCTGTCATTGGAATGAGTTTGTGCAGTCTGTTCAATTTCTTGAATTTTGTAATGTATAGAACATTGTTTGTGCATAGATATAGGTAATATAAGAAATTTATGGAAAATTATACAAATTATTGAATTTTTTTTTTTTTTGTAAATAAATTGGTACAAAATTGTTTGATAAAAGATAAAGCTAATTATATTTTTCTTGAGCCTAACCAAGAGCCTTGTAAAATTATTATATTCAACTAATCCCTCCATCCCAAATTGTTAAGCCTGTATTTCAAAATGAAGTCCTTTATGAAAAGTCAACAAATAAATTTCTTCTATAAGCCATTATTTGATTTAAAAATTGAATACCCCTCTTTCTTTAAAGTTTAGAGTAAAAATGTTAGTTTTGGAAACTTGTACATTTTTATATAATAATGATGTTCTTTTAAAAAGTTAAATTTTCTAAACAAGCCTAACAAAATTGTGATGGAGTATAAGGTCAAAATGCAAAATCACCCCTCAAGTTTTGGGTCAATTGCAAAAACATCCCTTAAGATTTCAATTCTACCTTATAACTCCATGAGGTTCTAGATCTGCCAATTTGACCCCTGAGACTAAATTAGCTCTTATGAACAAAAAACTCACGTAATCACATTAAGAAAACTCACTAATTGATTATCGCCACTAGTCATGCAAATGTAATGTGATTTGTTTTTCCAAAACAACTAATTGAAGTTATTCACAATGGTCAATTTGACGTATATTAAATCCTTACGAAATTATAAGAAATAATTGAAACTTTATAGGATGTTATTGGAACTGACCCAAACCTTTTTCTTTTCTTTTTTTTGCATTTATGTTTTTTTGTTTTTTTTCCCCTGCCGACTTTTTTTCTTTTTCTTTATTTTCTGCTGAACAATAGGACACTTCTTGAATCTTGACCAATAAGTATAGCTATGTCGTATCTTGGTTCACCTACCACGCTACAACTATTATTCCTGTGCTATGATTGAGTTGGCATCTTTTTAGTCCTTGAATTGGATGATCCTTCCAAAGAAATTGAATGGAATTCACGTCACAACACATATTGTTTTGTACGGCAGTAGACCTTACTTCGAATTCTAAAGTCTTTAGGCATTAGCTAGGCATGGACGACTGAGGAATTTCACGTCTCCAACGTGTCTCACAGGTTGTTCTGGCGTGGCGTGCTAGCCAATTTGTGTTAACCCCCTAAAATGAACAAACAAAAAGTTCTACCTCCAAACCATTTAGAAGAAAATTCTTCCAATCTACAACCTTGCGATTTACAAGACTACTCAAGTATATTTTTAGTTACATGGCCAATCTAATGGAACGCGTGATTTGTATAAAATTTTATATAATACAAATGGACAATAGAGGACAATGTACCAATTAATAAGACTATTCTCATATATTTTTAGTTACATGACCAATCTAATAAATCACGTGACTTGTATAAAATTTTATATAATACATACGGAGGATAGTTTTTCTCTAAAGTCTAAACCAAGTTGGAGGAACCAACATGATAACTCATAAAAATATCAACATGTATTATTTAAAAAAATTACATAACTCATTAAATTAGTTGAGTGACTAAAAGTATACTAAGATAATTTTATCAATTCCCCGCATTGAATTGAAGGAATTTTCCTCCAAATTGATTTATAAATAAACTTTTATTAGTTTGAAAATAACATTTACACGCGTAAAAGTGGAATTTGTACCAATAAATTTTACTCCTCACTTTCTAGCTAAAATTTCCTGATGAAATTTTGAATGCCTTCCTATGATACACCCAAATAACGAATTTTATTATTTGACAGAAAATTGGAAATTTAAATCCTTTACCCATAACACGGCAAAGAATTTTAATTTTTAAAACCTTGTCAGTATCTGGATAGGAATTAAGCCAATAGATACCTCGCAAACAAGAATGTACCCAGCCAATGGTTAAATAGTTTATTCAGAAATTTAAAAATAAAAACAAATAACTAAAAATAAATAATATCAATAGAAAGAATATGCCAAAAGATGCTCACGAACAAAAATCTCCATCCAAAGTGCTACTCCCGTGCATCCTTTAACTTTTTCTTTTCTCAATTTAATTTAGGAAGTAATCTTTTGTTAACTAAACACAACGCCGTAAAATATAACATTGACTCAGAAACTTCAACCTGAAACCAAAATTAGTATATCAGAAGTTTCATCTATTTATATTCTTCTCTTAAGAAAAAGAAATACTATACATGACTTTCTTTTTCTTTTTCTTTTTTTTGGAGGATATGACATATTTGAGTTGACAAAAATAAAGACTGATAGCAAAGAAAAGGTCTAATCCAAGTTTGGACCAAACGTAAGAAGTTTCCGGGAAAATAATCTTAGTAATAAAGTGGCTAGAAGTCCAAAAGAGCGTAATGCGGCTTTTGAAGAATGGCATTGATTTTCCAACACTATGATTTCAAATTTCAAAGCTCAACATTAATGGATAGTAGAGAAAGATCAAATCTAGCCTTGTCCAGCCATCTTCTTGGCAACCAGTAGAATTTATGCAAACCTTGACTGATTCTTTTAGTCCTGTTATAGGGATCAGTTCTATATGACACCAGACCAAACTAAATATTATACACCTATTAATGGTGACTTTGAAAAAAAGTGCAAGTTGTTGGATGAAGGATGCACGATGTGCTTCAAGAGATATGCATCAATATTGTTCTAAATCAGCCTGGGGCAAGCAGCTCCATCCTCGACAATAGCCTTGTCTGCTCAAATCTTTGGACATATAACACCTCAACTTTGCAAGGCAGGGATCGGGAATGTCCAGTTAGTGCCGCAAACTGGATTACAAACTATAACATATCCTACAGCATACACAAAATAACAGAAATCCAATTTCCCGGAATATTGTGAGAGAAAAGATAAATCAATACGACCTATAAAAAGACCATAAATCCACCTGCATGCCCCAATTTTATTTCATCAATTTTGATGTGTATATTGAAATTTGAAATCACAAGAGAGAGAAAAAAAAAAGTAGCTGTAGAACCTACAAAATTTGAACAACCCTAATGCTTAAATTGAGATAATTGCAGCAAACCATTGAACTTGAGGCAGTATCTTGTTCAGCCGAAGACTTGCTCTGTGGAAAAAGTACACTCTTCCTATTGTTGTTTAGACTTATTTGATTCAGGCATGAAGCTTTTATAGCCAACTTCTACACGTTTTAACTTTTTCTTTTCTCAATTTAATTTAGGAAGTAATCTTTTGTTAACTAAACACAACGCCGTAAAATATAACATTGACTCAGAAACTTCAACCTGAAACCAAAATTAGTATATCAGAAGTTTCATCTATTTATATTCTTCTCTTAAGAAAAAGAAATACTATACATGACTTTCTTTTTCTTTTTCTTTTTCTTTTTTTGGAGGATATGACATATTTGAGTTGACAAAAATAAAGACTGATAGCAAAGAAAAGGTCTAGTCCAAGTTTGGACCAAACGTAAGAAGTTTCCGGGAAAATAATCTTAGTAATAAAGTGGCTAGAAGTCCAAAAGAACGTAATGCGGCTTTTGAAGAAAGTCATTGATTTTCCAACACTATGATTTCAAATTTAGTGTTGTCCAGCCATCTTCTTGGCAACCAGTAGAATTTATGCAAACCTTGACTGATTCTTTTAGTCCTGTTATAGGGATCAGTTCTATATGACACCAGACCAAACTAAATATTATACACCTATTAATGGTGACTTTGAAAAAAAGTGCAAGTTGTTGAATGAAGGATGCACGATGTGCTTCAAGAGATATGCATCAATATTGTTCTAAATCAGCCTGGGGCAAGCAACTCCATCCTCGACAATAGCCTTGTCTGCTCAAATCTTTGGACATATAACACCTCAACTTTGCAAGGCAGGGATCGGGAATGTCCAGTTAGTGCCGCAAACTGGATTACAAACTATAACATATCCTACAGCATACACAAAATAACAGAAATCCAATTTCCCGGAATATTGTGAGAGAAAAGATAAATCAATACCACCTATAAAAAGACCATAAATCCACCTGCATGCCCCAATTTTATTTCATCAATTTTGATGTGTATATTGAAATTTGAAATCACAAGAGAGAGAAAAAAAAAAGTAGCTGTAGAACCTACAAAATTTGAACAACCCTAATGCTTAAATTGAGATAATTGCAGCAAACCATTGAACTTGAGGCAGTATCTTGTTCAGCCGAAGACTTGCTCTGTGGAAAAAGTACACTCTTCCTATTGTTGTTTAGACTTATTTGATTCAGGCATGAAGCTTTTATAGCCAACTTCTACACGTTTATTTCTGGCAACTTTCTTCTGAGATATACTCCAACAGGTCATAGTGACCATACCCATGAAACAGCACATTTATGGGACTCTCTTCATCCTTTCGATACTCTTCACCATATTTTGCAATGTTTACCAAAGCACCCGATGTTCTATTTATCATGAAGACTGATATTGGTGTCCTGTAGTGTAAATACAATACATTAGATGCAGAGCTTGATATACGTTAATAGATAAAGAGTACTTGAACTTGGAATGTGAAGTTAAAAGTTCTGTTTTAATGTTGGGTGCATTTGGATACCATATTGAGACATCGAGACTCCATCTTGTTCGTAGATGATCAAGTAGCACATCCTTCAACCCAAAGGGGTTGGTCTAGTCTTTCCCAAAGCCTCATGAGACCCATGAGGTCTTGGGTTCAAAACTCTTAGCTAGCATCTTGAGTTCACCCAAGGGATTCCTTCCTATAATTACTTGGTATGTGTGGGATAAGAGGACTACATGTATTTGAAAGAATAATTGGGCTCTCAAAGAGCTCTAGACACCTACATTAACCAAAGAAAAAAAAAAGTAGTACATCCTTCTATTTTATTTGACTCTTAATCCCATACCATAACTATAACATATGGTCTTAAGAAAAATTGAATAACTTCATAAAAATGCAAATGATAGAAATTCAAGTGTTATGTGACCGTGCTTTTCAGTGGGAAAATTGGCAACATGATGAACTTCTAGTGTTTAAAACAAACTGAAAATCCGTATCCACAGCAATCAAAATCAGAAGTCAAGCTGCTAAATTGGTTTGTAACAACTTTTTATTTAAATATGTGCAATTGGATGTTGGATACTTTTTTTCCTTTTATAGGTCATTACACACACGCTCAGTAGGTCTTAAACCCACGACCTCATCCTCCACACTGTTCAAACAAGGAGAGGAGACAACATTAAGCTACAGCTCATTGGCTTGGATGTTCGATACTTATAGGAAGATTGCTTTAAAATACCAAGTAAAATTATCACAATTCATGAAAGACTCTAAAACTCACTTCAAAACATGAGAAGCCATCAGCAACTCAGGCTCTCCACCCCAAACATAAGGTTGCTGAATTCTCGTCACATAAGCATCAAAATCTCCTTCGATGAACCTACACATGTTAACAAAAAACCAAATCAAAATTTTGTACACTGACCCATTAAAGTCACACTCCCAACCAATCATCACAAAAGCCTTACCATTCAGTCTCCTCTCGCCTCCTTGAAAGCTCATCTACCACCTACAAAAACCATTTAACAGGTTATAAAACAATCAATGTCACGAACTTTCCAACTTCCAAGTTCCATAGAAAACTCAAAGATTTCAATATGATTAGTAGTAATAATACTTGAGCTCTTAATTCATCAGCAAGTTCTCTCTGACGATTATCGTCCGGAGCTTCTACCCCACTTCTCAAGCAAGCCCCATGTGCTATCGCTCTAAATAGGCATCGTCCATCCGCCAAAACCCCTGCAACACCAAATAGCATCAAGTTAGTCACAACTAGGGATATAATCAAGCCAAACAAATCCGACTATTAAAAGTTCAAGATTGTTCATTTAATTTTATTTTGAACAAGAGCCGAGCTTAGTTGATTTTGTTTTCAAACAAGCCTAAGCATCAAAATCTCCTTCGATGAACCTACACATGTTAACAAAAAACCAAATCAAAATTTTGTACACTGACCCATTAAAGTCACACTCCCAACCAATCATCACAAAAGCCTTACCATTCAGTCTCCTCTCGCCTCCTTGAAAGCTCATCTACCACCTACAAAAACCATTTAACAGGTTATAAAACAATCAATGTCACGAACTTTCCAACTTCCAAGTTCCATAGAAAACTCAAAGATTTCAATATGATTAGTAGTAATAATACTTGAGCTCTTAATTCATCAGCAAGTTCTCTCTGACGATTATCGTCCGGAGCTTCTACCCCACTTCTCAAGCAAGCCCCATGTGCTATCGCTCTAAATAGGCATCGTCCATCCGCCAAAACCCCTGCAACACCAAATAGCATCAAGTTAGTCACAACTAGGGATATAATCAAGCCAAACAAATCCGACTATTAAAAGTTCAAGATTGTTCATTTAATTTTATTTTGAACAAGAGCCGAGCTTAGTTGATTTTGTTTTCAAACAAGCCCGAGCTTGTTCACGAGCTACTTAATTAACCTTTTTTTTTCTCATACATTATAAACACACTACACGTAAAATTTGTTACAACCAAAATATAGTTTGTAATTAATGTTTTTCATTTATGAATTTAGAACAATTAGATTCAATCTCGTGTTAAAAATTACTATAACTTCCACTAAAAAACACACAAATTATATTTGTTTATGAATTACGAATAACAATTTGAAATTATTTATAACTCATTATTCACAAAACATAAAAATGATTAGATTATATTAAATAGATTGAAATCAGAGTTTAATAAGTCTACCTGTGACTCTGTAATCATTGTTGACGGCGTTCGCTTTCGATTCAACCAAAGCGGAACCGTCGATCATTTCCTTCTTGTTATTATCGCAGCCGTCGATTCTCTCTTCCGCCTCGGCGTTCTCCTCAGCCGCCACCAAATCGAGAAGCGGCGGCGCGTTGAGGCAAGCGCAGACGCCGAAGAGGAGCCAGGCGGAGTCGGGCCTGTGGAGCCACCGCGCGGGGCGTGCGTCCCACGCGACGTTCCACGACCCCTCCCCTCTCCTCTCACACCGGAGCATCGACTTCCTCCTCAGCCTGAGGCTGCCGTCTCCTCCTCCGCCGCCGCTCCGGCGACTCGAGCGAGTCGATGACGGCGTGATCGCGTGCCATATCGACGCCGCGCCGCCTCCGACGAACGGGCCTTCCAGACGACACGCCGTCGAGTGGTGGCGGCGCCGATTGAACGACACGCCGCCGCTATCGAAGCGCCTCGGGTTCTGGTGGTGATGAGCCGCCGAGCCGTGAAAAAATGAATGGTAAGAAAGCGAGGTGAGGATCCAAGGCTTGGGACGAGCACACAGTGCACCAAGCATCACAAAGAAAAAAAAAGTGTAAAATATTTTGGAGTATGTGCTAACCTGCGCTACCAGGGGTGTGTATCCCTGCTTAACCTACGCACCCATTTGAAAACTCTGTTTTCGCTGAGTAGCGATAAATATAAAGCTGTGGAAATGCGGAAGGCATTTTTATTAGTTTTGGTAGCTGAGGTTCTGAGACGGCCAAGCAAAGATGAAGGGTTGAGTGGGGTCCATTTGAAAAAATTGAAAGATTTGATGATTTTGTTTTGTTTTGTGGTTTTTTTTGTTTTTTGTTTTTTTAATAATGCGATTGGTGGAAATTAAGGCATATTCTATTGTAAGATTCGAGAGGGTTCTTTTTTTTATGCGTGGGGGCAGGTAGAGTTTGTTGAGAGTATGTGAATTACGAGAATGGTGTTTTGGTGAGGGGATTTTTGATTTTGTGAGTGAGGGTAGATTTGTCAAATTGAGTTTGCACGTGGAAGTTAGTTTAATTTAAAATAGTTTGGTCACGTGTTTGCCTGGAGAATTGGAAAGAAACTTTTTACTTTTTTTGTGCTTAGTAGAAATTAGATAAAAAATTACATTCTCATGTGATTTTATTTTAATTTTTAACACAATAAAATAATATAAATATTATAATAAAATAATATTTTATTCAACTACTAAAACATGATTAATAAAATAATATTTCATTCACAAATACACGAAGAGAGGGAAAGTACGGATAAACACAAATAGGGTAAATGCAAATTGAATCACTGTACATAGAGATAGAAAAAGTAGTGTAAATGCAAAATGAAATGTAAAATAAAAAATAAAAAAAATAGTGTGAATGCAAAATAAAATTTTTTTTTTTTTTTTTTTTACCTCTCAGCTATTGTGCACCGCCAAAAATAGTTGTGTATTGTAGCTACGAAGCCAAAAAATATTGCTTTGCCTCCACTATTATAGAGTACATTTTGAGTTTGTGATGCTAAAAATAGCTATTTAGCACCACTATTACTAGTGCTCTTAGGCAAGTATGCGAAGATTTTGCCTCGATTGCTGTTAGTTTTTGATAAATTATTATTTTGGTTCTAACATTGCCTCCATTTGGCATAATTAACTTTGCCAACTTATTTTACTATTTAACTTATTTTTATTATTATTCATGAGTTTCACTGCACTTTTAGGTACTATTCATGAGGCTCACTATACTATTTCAGCTGCGGAGCTAAAAAAATATTGCTTTGCCTCCACTATTGGAGTCCAAATCTTCTTTCATACTTTTCCTGTTCCACTCTATATTCCACCAATAACTACTTATCATGTGTTCACCTAATTAATTAAATATTATCATTCTTGACTTATTAATGCCACAGTTATTAATTAATAGTAATATTTAATTAATTAGATGAACACGTGACAAGCATTTATTGGTGGAGTATAGAATGGAGTAGAAAAAATAAGACAGAAGATTTGGACTACCACTATTGTAGGGTACATTTTGAGTTTGTGGTGCTAAAAATAGTTATATAGCTATTTAGCACCACTATTACTAGTGCTTTTAGGCAAGTAAGTGAATATTTTACCTTGATTGCTGTCATTTTTTGATAAATTATTATTTTGGTTCTAACATTGCCTTCATTTGACATGATTAATTTTGCCAACTTATTTTTGTTATTATTCATGGGTTTCATTGCACTTTTAGGTACTATTCATGAGTCTCATTATACTATTTCAGCTAACTTTTACCTTTATCTACAATACTTTTAGTAAAAAATTCAGTTTTAGCAAAATAAGCAGATCTCAAACAAAGTCTATGTATTAATTTGATTTATAACATTTTATTTGTTTCAGTTTAGTTTTTAACTTTTGGTGTTGTTTCTTAAACAAAAACAAAAAAACAAAAAAAAACAAAAAAACTTTTGGTGTTGTGTTAAAGCAGTCATTGTTGTTAAAGATGGAAAGAAAAATATTGACATAATTAATGATTAAAGTAAAAAATTATTTTTAGGCTATTTAAGATGCTATTGCCAGGTGGTTTTAAAAAAAAAAATTATGTTCATCTCATGTGCAAGTAGGTGAGTCAAAATTGGGAACTCAAAATCCCTAAACTAGTTCTCTTTTTTTTTTTTTTAAGAAACGTGTAACTTTTATTAAGAAGAAGATAAAAACATTGATTGACATAAGAATAATTTTGTATACTAGTTATTAGTCATGTTAGCACCCATCATTTAGCAATATGGACTATTTTGATTCAATACTAAAAAGTTAGAAACTAAAGTTACACAATTGAAACATTATGAACCAAATTGACACATAGTGTAAACATTAGGGACCAAAAGGTCTAAAAAGTTAATTTGTCCCCACCCACCCCCTTTCCCCCGGCTATCTTTGGATAAATTATGAAACGTGATAAATATATTTCATTGTTTTGTCTTTTCAAATTTGGTTAATTTCTTTTAGGTAAGTTTTAACTTATAAGTCAAAAAAAAAAAAAAAAAAAGTTTCTATTATGGAAAAATAATGCTAAGTTACAAAGTGCGTCTTTTACCTAAAATTCTATTCAAACTTGTAACTTCTATACTACCATTTCCAAATGTCACACACTGAACCCAATTCATGATAAAATGAGTAGAGAGAAGGTTTTTAAATATATATTAAATGAGTTTATGGTAGAGTTTCTAAAATTTAGTAAAATTTGGTAAATAATTCGTATGTAAAATATATAGATGGCTTGGATTGAAAAAAATAAACCAATTTTGACCCGAGCCTAACTCCTTGTCAATTATGTTCCTAATGCTAGTTTCAAGACGATCCTAAATAGATAGACTACTTCACACTTTATTTAAAAACTCTCAATTAGATTTTTATTATTTAGATAAGTATAAAGCTCTCATACCAATAACATAAACACAAAAGGAGTAAGGGAATATTTAAGAGGTCATTTAGCCTTAAAAGAAAGAAAAAAAAATATTTAAGAAAGGGAACTATATGGTAGAAGATGTATTCTTACCTTTGTTGTTCTCTCCAAAAGAAAATGCCAACTATATAGAAAGACCTGTTACATAATTGTCACTGTCCCAACAACCCAATCCAATTCACTTTCCAATTTTTTTTTTTTTTTTTTTACTTTTATTTATTTATAAAGTTTAAACCTATAGTATCCTAATCTAATGGTTGTCCCAACAACCCAATCCAATTCACTTTCCAAAATTCCTTTTTATTTTATTTTATAAAGTTTTAATTGATGGCACTCTCGAGAATTGTACCTTAAATTTTTTATTCAGTTATTAAATATTTTACTAATTGAATTCACTAAAACTCAATCCAAAAGTCTTTTTGTTTTTTGGATGGATCCAAAAGTTGACCTTGTTTTGTGATGACACATTTCTTTTTTCCCTAGAAATCGTAAAAATTATAATTTTTTTTCTTCAAAATAAAACTCCACACATAACATCAAGTTTCACTTCCACATAACTCTTCACGTAATTTGATCCAAAAATTAAAGTTCCTTTGGAATCAACTCTCATTTTTATTCAATCCACTTTAAACTATTACAGTACGGTGACAATAATAGCAAAACATCAGAGCTTCAGTTAATCTTCGTAAACACGTGCAGCAGCATCTTTCTATAAGGAAAGTGACTGAAGACACTTTTGACTTTACCGTCATCAATGAAGTAAAAAGAAAAAGTGAGCGTAACAACTTTTACCAAGGCATCCAATTCTATCACCAAGAAATTAGTGAACTCCAATCATATGAACCGCAAAAAAAGCATGAGATATATCCATGGAAGCCCAATCAAAGTATTACACTTGAAGTTATGCTAATCTTCCTTATAATTAACTACATATCTATTTAAAGTTCAATTACAATGTATTGGCGAATAAATAAGGATATAAAGTTCAATTGTTCTTTCCAATCAGCATTTTACTTTATATTATTGGTGTGTTTGGATGGCATGATATAGACATTTGAATTCGGGCAATTAAAATTTGGGCTTGTTTGTTTGTGTAATACAAGTATTGTTGTTCAAAATTATATGAAAAACTGTGATTTAAAAAATGTTATGAAAACACATGTTTAAAGTACTTATAATGTAAAAAATATGTTTGGTACCACATTTCAAATGATTTATTTTAAAATAAAAAAAAAAAAATTGTGTATTTGGTATGTATATATGTTTTTTTTTTTTTTAAGTGATGAAAAGAATACTATTTTATTTAAGGAGAGAGAGAGAGAGAAAAAAAAAAAAAAAAAAAAAAAAAGAAGAAGAAGAAAGAAGGACAAAGTGATGGGCTCGTGGGGGAAAAAAAAGAGTTTGGTCTTGTCAATGGACCCCACAATTTTCAACTTATTTACAAAAAAAAATCATTTTACAACAATACTTGAAAAATAAAAACTGGCATGGATGAGTTTTCAAAATACATGTTTTAAACACTCTTGATAAAATAAAACTCCAACCAAACACATTTTTCTTTTTTGGGCCTAGAGTTTTTCGTGTGTAAATACTGAAAATGTTGTTTGAGATTGCATACCAAACAAGCCAATATCTTGTATAAATCATTTAAAAAGGTTAAAATTTTGGATTTGACAAATCCACAAAGAATTTTAAACTCTTACAATATTTGAATTTAAAATAACACATAAAATCAATAGATTTCTTCTTTTTTTCTTTTTTTTTTCTTTTTTTTGAGAAAGAAAAATCAATGGATTTCAAATATATTAATCTAAAATCTATGTTCAAATCCAAATCCAAGTTTCTAAACTCAACTTATAATAATATGGTTCTATTCCTAATAATTAGCTGAATCTATCGCATAGAAAGAGTAAGAAGAGAACCCAAAAAGAAGTGGGCCCATGTAATATTTTGAATAGTTTTTTGTGTGTTATTGTGTGTGTGTGTGTGTGTGTGTTGCTACTTGCTACATTTCTATTGAGCCACAACAGTATAGCATTTTAGTTCATTTGGTCCATTTTGACCCAATTTGGTCTATTTCAATATACTTTGGTCCATTATGCTCTCTCTCTCTCTCTCTCAATGAATTTTTATGTTTTTTAATATATCTCCTTTGGGTTGTTTTAGTATTGTGTTTTTGAGTTTCTCATCACAAGTCATCTCTAGCCCTCTTATAGTTTTGATTTATTTTTGTTTGAGTTAATCATAAGTTTGGTAGTGAGAATGAGTTTATATCAAAAACAATATACATGGCTATATATTTGAATGTACATATTAATTATTTGAGTAATATCAATTATGATTATGGATAAGTTTTGATTATCATGATAATCTCCTTAAGAAATGAAAAATTTGAAACTTAAAAATTTAAGTGAATCAAAAGAAATTAGAAAACCATAATGTATAAAACAACAATAGAAGAATTGAGCCACTTCAAAAAGAATAATATCAATAAAAAAGAAAATAAAATTATATATGTAAACATAGGGAATAGAAGTTCTTTTAGAAATTGTTTAATTTTTAAGGAGAATAAATTGTCTATAATAAAATTTAGAGAGTAAATTATATATTATATTTTAAAATAATATATATTCTCACATATTACGCAGGTCTTTAACTAATAATGATAATAATAACAATTGAAAGATAAAGAAATTGAAAATAATTAAAAAAAAAAACTAAAAATATCTAAATCTAAAATAGTAATATATCCTTTATATCATAGCCATTTATATACTGTTTTAGTCTTTTAGATACAGAAATCGAAGTATAGAACCCCCGTTTTTTCAAAAAAGATATGGAACCCCGTCTATGAAGTGTGAACACCAGTCTTAATCCCCAAAGGGAAATAGAAAACAGTAAAAAAATCTTAATCTTAAAATTTTTTATGACAGAGCAATTTTTAGAAATAAAAGTATAAAACGTTAAAAGCTCATAAAAGATTTGTGGCTGCTGGGATTCGAGCCCAGGTCTCCACGGCCACAACGTGGAATTCTTACCACTAAACTACAGCCACAGGTTGTTGGTATCATCACCATATAAATATTAATTAATGAATAGTGTACCCGTACATACTTTGGGCCACTCTAGAGTCAGTTGTGATCCTAGTGTGGGAGCCTAGAAATTTTCAGCGTATTCGGTATGACCAGACACCACGTTGCCCAGATTGGACCATATTAGGGTAGGTATTGCGTGGTGTGCAAACCCTATTATTCCTCTCGCAAAAATATTTTACTTCTTCACTTTTATACTATTTGAATTCAAAGGTTAGAATTGAAAGTTGCATTTTTAACTGTCACTCTCAACCAAAAGCAATTGCACATATTGCATTATTCCAGGTATTGCAATTTACAACAGATATCAATCCAATTGAAACCTGGTTGTGCAATAGATACCACCTTATATTTTGGGCCATTCTAGAGTCAGTTGTGCTCCTAGTGTGGGGGCCTAGAAATTTTCAGCTTTTTCTGTACGACACCAGGCACCACGTTGCCCATATTGGACCATATTAGTGTCGGTATTTCGTGGTGGTGTGCAATTACCCTATCATTCCTCTCACAAAAATATTTGATTTCTTCACTTTTATACTTTTTGAATTCAAAGGTTAGGATTGAAAGTTGTATTTTTAACTGTCACTCTCAACCAAAAGCAATTGCACATATTGCAATATACTAGGTATTGCAATTTACAATAGATATCAATCTAATTGAAACCTGGGTGTGCAATAGATACCCCCTTATGTTTTTCTTGTATGCAATGAAGAACTCACAACATGTGAGTTCCACTTGTTGTATACAAGGAAAAATGATCTTATTTTTTCATTAAATATAGCAAAACATGAGACATTGTCTCACATACGAGTGCAAAAAAATATCTTCTCTAATGAGAGAGGTATTACAAATCGAATTAGTACTATTTAGTTGAAGTATTTATTTATTTGAACGTGAAGAAATTGTCCTTAGCGGAGCAATAAATATCTTAGGCACTCGTTGAATATAGCGGATGTCTCACAACTCATGTACCCCACAAGTGCATGTAGTCTCACAAGCTATGAGACACCTTTTGAACATAGAGGGTGCACAAAATCTTCTATGAGGGGAGGATTTATTATTTTGTACAATGATTAAATACAACACTTCTTTCATGTTGCCATAAATCTCATTAATATAGGACTAATCAGAGGGTATTAAGTGTGACGGTGATATGTAACACCTCTCTCACATGGAGGCGAGTTTCACACTAGTACGATCCATCTTCATATGAGAGAGGTGTTACATATCTCTGTTATAAAATATAAAAATTCATGTATTACAAGATTGTTGTACACAACTTTTGCACTACATACATCTCCAATTTTTATTTACATTTTTTTTTTCCGTGTGGGGGGAGCAAAACTGCAAGAGTCAATTACAATTTACAAAGAGAAGAAAGATGGGCTGGAACCATCTTCATAATTTAGACCGAAAGTCTAACTAAGAGTAACAGAGATAGAGACATGGTCCATTTGAGACATTGTCCACGGCCCATTTGGCTATGTACCAAAAAAATTTACACATCTTGGTACATGCACAAAATTCACTACTCGAATAACATTGCTAGCATCAAACTTTTATAAAATTACATATTTGTGTCTTGTTTCTATAGCCGAAGGAGAGCTGCTGATTTTTCTAGCTGTCACTTCCCTTTTCACTTAAGCATCCACTAGAGATCTATGATCATCCATGCCCCACCACTGCTGCGATTTCAACATCATTTCTAATTATTGCAGCATCAAAATTCTATTTCTACCACCCTCAGCGAGAGAGGAGATCAGCGGACATTTTGTTTTGGCTTGAATTATTTCCCAGCCTTTTGGTGCTCTCTATAGTTTTTATTATTGTTGTTTTTGTCTGAGCTTGCGATATGTGGTCTACACAATTAGACATATTATTCCAACTTTATTAAAACTAATTCCTAAAATATTAAAATAAATTAAACTAACTTATTTAAACTATTGTTGAGGATGTTTTCCGACAAAGGCAAAAAATGCAAGAACAGTTTAAAATCTCTCATTAGGTTGCGATTATTTGTGAAGAGTATCAAGTCAAAAATTCCAATATTTGGTGAATAGAGACTAATAATACTTTGACAAGAGAGAAATCAAAATGCCAATAACAAAAATGCTGAA
Organism: Quercus suber; assembly: GCF_002906115.3. Taxonomy (NCBI): domain Eukaryota; kingdom Viridiplantae; phylum Streptophyta; class Magnoliopsida; order Fagales; family Fagaceae; genus Quercus; species Quercus suber. The sequence continues at coordinate 3,155 of NW_027070640.1, read as the reverse complement.
AAATGCATAAAAACAACCTAAGTTCGAAATTTCAACCCACAGTAAGCCAATAGAGGAAATTGAGAGAGTTCGTGAGGAAGAGAGGGAAGGTTCCTCTATACAATATTTTTACCTTCAAGCTTCAGAATTGTGAGAATCATTGCTAGATAAATGGGCTTTTGCTTTAAAATTTCAGCTATATGGGGAAAATGTGGTTGGTCTGATTATAAGCTTTTATATTGAGTTTTGGGTGCTCATATTGATTGTTTTTTAAGTTAAAAGATAAGGCTACGGACCTCCAACTCTATTAGCTATTGTTTCCTTGCCATTGTAGGCTTTTGGTAGCTGTATTTGGTGCCTACAATAGGCTACCTAATTAGTTTAGGGTAAACTGTGTGTTTTTTGGTGGAAAAGAAAATATGGCAGCAAACTTGGGCCATTGACAACAAGAGCATAAAACCTCATTTGGGGAGGAAATTTTAGGTACAATACCTCTTCTATAAGCCTGAGATACTACTAACGTCCCTTGCCCAACCCAACTCATACTCTCCAAACCACATTCCCTCAATTTCTCCAATATGTTACATGGGTTCGGGCCATATTTAAAAGAATAAAATATATTACAATACATGAATTGAGCTTTTAAAAAATGTGCAAAATGGGCATCAACAACTACACACACACACACATGCACATACTAGCCTCTGAGTCCACACGTGCTTAGTGGCTCTTCTATTTCTTTGAGTAAATATTAATAATTTGCATATATTATAATTTAGAAATATATATCAAATAAAAAGAATAAACTTTAGAGATAAACAGTAACTGTAATTTTTTTTATGAACGTGAAGGAAAAAAAATTCTAAATTTTAGGAGTTATCTTTTTGAATTCAAAATGAAATTTGTTATTTGACATTTATGACTCTATTTTTAAATGAAATTACCCTTCATTAATAAGGGTATTTTTTAACCACATAAAAGTCCTATATATATATATATATATAGAGGATACCTAATCCATTCTAAAACTTTGTCAAGAGGTTTGTAATTGATAACTAGACGAGGAGCCCCTCTTTCAATTTCACATTTTTTTGAACATAGAAGGCAACACAAGACTGGGGGGATTTGCTATTCCTAATCAATTTTTTAGCAAGCAAATCATGAATTTCCTTTTTACAAAATTCAATAGTTTTAGCTTCATTTGAATGGGACTAGCCTTAGTAGGAATGTTCTTCTAATTAAAATCTTTAACATAAGTTAAATTAAAATATGCTTTTTCCTATGCCAAAAAGCATTTGGAATATCAGATCAAACATCATTAATTAATACCTTATGAAAATTATTAATTTTGGATTGTAATAATTTATTGGAAAGTTGTTTAGCAATCTTCTTATATCTAACTTCTTGCTTAAGAAAATTTAGATGTTTGGTTTTAGCATGAATCAGGTTTAAAGAATCATCAGTATCAATTTCAAATTTTGAAGCAAATTTAAATTTCACTTTCTGTCCAACAGGGTTAGTAGTACTACTATTATGTTCAGTAAGGAAAGGATATAAAGAGTTTATGAAAGGGATGCCAAGAATCCTTTATCAGTCATCTTTTTAAGAAGATAGAGGGAATTTTAAAACAAACATTGTCATGGCAAACATGACATTATTTAATTCATATTTGATTTTCATTTGAATACCATTAGCAGAAAACAGTTTCTCAATGGATTTTTCATAATATTTAGAAGGAATTATTCCTTCTTGAATGCAATTTATATCAGCACCAGAGTCAATAATAGCAATAACATTAAATTCATATTCATGGCAAACAACAAGTTTAATTTTTGAAAACCATTTTGGATGAATCAATCTATTAATAAGACTAAGTCTATTAATATCAATAGGAGCAATATTAGAAAGAGGAGGTTGTTGACTAGGGCTCTTCATCTTTCTGCTCATCAGGCTCACTATCACTTGTTCATTATCAAGTTGTTTATCAATTTTTGAAAGTAACATTTCTATTTTTAAAAGTAACATTTCTTATTTTAAGCCAAAGTTATTGTTTTTAACATTTTTTAAATCATTTTTTAGCTCAATGATTTCTTTCTTAATAATAGTAATTTCATATTGTAAATCATTAACAGTAATCTCTTTGGACTTCTTTTTATTAAATCTTTCTAAAGTTTCATCAAGACTTATCTTTGATTCATCTTTTTATCATTTTCATCCTTAAGGTCATTTGGGATTGCTTATTTTGCTGAAACTGAAAACTTTTTGCTAAAATACTGTAAATAAAAGTAAAAATTAACTGAAATAGTAAGTGACCCATAAATAATACCAAAAAGTACAGTGAAACCTATGACTAGTAGCAAAAATAAGCTAAATAGTAAAATAAGTTGCAAAATATTTTTGCCAAATGGACACTTAATCATGGTTTTCTTGAGCTTTTTAAGATATTCTTCTTTAAGCTCAAGATTATCAATTTGGCTTATCAAATTATTAGCAAATTTTCTTGTTCTTCTCCTTTGGTTAAAACATTAATTGTTTTGCGACCTTTGGATAGAACATTAATAGTATTGCAACAAGAGTCTCTACAACCAATTTTAATATTAGGGGAATCAGAAGTTTTACCATTACAGGTCATTGTTCTTACTTGATCAAAGGCAAAATTTGAGCCTTAAGACCACCCAAACTAAAACTATTGAAAAAGTTGAACAAATGCTTTTTGATTTACAAAAGATAAAAATTGAGCAGAATACTACTTGTACTAGTACTGCCCATGCTATTTCAAAGAAAAGAGAAGAGGTTGTTTTTCCGAAGATTCAGATTCTAACTCTTCATCCTCTGCTACTGATTCTTAAAAATCTAATAACTTTATAAACTTGTTTTTGAATTACCTAAAGTTAAAAGATTTGTTAGGAAACCCAATCCCATGTCTTTTACAAAAAAAATTGGTTTTCAAAACCTACCCCTCTAATATGCAATTTGAAGAAATTTTTTCATACTCAATTTTCTGTTTTGCTGATAAACTCTATGAATGGAAAATTAATGGTTTACCTTAACAAGAAATTATTAATAAAATGGGTCATATGTCTATGGTTGCTAATACTTATATTATCAATCATAATCTTGACCATGTTGAGATTGTTGATCTTCTTATTACTAGTTTTTTGGACTTTGCGGTTGGT